>NW_010551370.1:4962-10998 GCF_000687285.1 Phaethon lepturus | reverse complement strand
ATTTGCTTATGGCACTGCCAAGGCTCTAGAGCCAGCTGTCTGGGTTTCCATTGTTTTGGTTCAATTCGACCTTGCTCACACCCCCTTTGCTCTCATGCTGCTAGGAAATTAGTATTAAGACAAGGAGGTCATAGGGAAAGAAGTTAACAGTTCTTGGATTTTGAGTGTTTACTAGTGCAAAGGCGAAAAGTCTAAGGGTGTTAAAATGCTTTGTGAATGTACTAATAGCTTGGCATAGTTCTGTTGGGATGGAATATTCCACCGTTATCCACTTATATTGGTAATAAGGTGTTTTATTGCAGCCTCTTGGAATTGGAAAAAAAAAGATAAAAACCTAGTACATAATTGGCTTTAGGAAAGAAACCTAAAGCTTGGAGCATCCCCAAATTACTTTGATCTTCAGCTAAACCTCGTAAGATCGATGAGGTTGCTTACCTCCTCAGGTGAACCACTCTGAAGCTCTCTGAGGAGGGAAAAACCAGCACTCTCTCTAGCTTGCCTCAATTCCCAAGAGCTCAGTGGGAAGGGTGGGACTTGAAAATGTTAAGTAGCAAGTCTCTCTGCCATGTCATTCATTCATCAGCAAGAAATAGCTAGGCAGGATGATTGGCTTTTGATGAATCTTTCAGCTTAGCCTTCATGGCCTTGTCTCCAAATGATAGTGGAGCAACACCACACACTGCTGTACGTGTGTTTAATGGAGGCTGGGGCATTACCTGCAAGAAAGGAAGTTCTCTGATAAATCCAGTGAATCTGAACGAAGGACAGTGTCAGGGGCTGTGAATGTGGAGGATTTCACAAGAATATATATCTCAACATACTTTCAAATAATGTCTCACCCAAAGCCAATGAAAGGCAGTGAAATATTTCCGTATTTCGTATAAATATGATCGGTCTTCATAGGTGTTAGATGAAATCCTTACACAACAGGAGGGATGGCTGCAAGAGAAAATGTTGTTGGTGAAATATGGCCCTGTTTCAGCTGTGATGAGGGCCAGCCAGGATGTCTCCTCCAGTTCCACGGGCTCTGCAACAGGTCCCACGGCACCACGTTGTCTCGGCAAAGCGCTAAGTGGCCGTGATATCCAATACATAACATCTGCTCAGCAGCCCTTTAGTATCACAGAGTTACTAACAGGGACTTTCTTGTAATTAAGGGATGGCTGTACGGAGCATGTAGCCAGTCAACAGTTTTCCTAAACAGCCTGTCTCTTGGAAGAAGGCTACATAATGAACGAGTGTCAGTAGGTCATGAGTTAGAAACAGATTTTGTCTTGCTGGGAAAAGTTATGTTTACTCATCATTCATTAGGTGTCCCAGATGGATGCCGCCAGGCAGAAGGATGGGGAGAGAGATCACCACAGCTATATCCCAAGTGAGCCTAGAAAAGCAGAAATATTAGCAAATGGTTATTGCTTTTTATTCCTTTGTTTCATATCTGACTGGGTATATTCTGGTGAAAAATGCCATGTTCTCCCTCGTAAAAATGGTAATGATTTTTGCCATCACTTGAACTTAGGCGTCCCGCAGCTGGTAGTTTTTGGACGGTCGATGCAATAACGTCAACTGGGTAGTGTCTCATGGCCTTTTCGGCATGGTCAGTTGGGATATAAAACATACCTGGTCCATGAAAAAAAGTTTTGATTTCCTTTCCAGCTCAACACTGGGGCTCCCTGTGGTTTTAAAATGCTTTCACCTCCTCACTTATGTGGACATTTTTCAGCCCAGAGCAAACCACAAAATGAAAAGTAGAGACTTCTCCAGAGCAATTAGAGCTGGGTTTATGAACCATGGTGTTTTTTGTTGTGGATTATGGGTGAGACAATGCAAAGGAAACTTCTACAGTGTATGATTCAGGAAAAAAGCCACACGCATTTGAATTTTTACAGAATTCAAACACATCTTTTACTAATCTGCAGGTTATTACAGTGTTTTGCTCAGGAAACAAATGTGACAATTGGGGAGCGTGTGATGTGGTGCTGAGAAGCGAGGTGGCAGCAACCAGGGGGTACGTGGGCTAACGCAGGAATTCACACAGCCACTTCTGGAGGAACTGTCTTTACTCCCTCTCAGATTTTGCGATCATAAATAGACCAGACCCTTTTTGTGCCTCTGTTCATGTCTATGGGTAGTCCCTTGCCCATTGCGAGGTTGGACCAACATGTGGACAGAGCTCACAGACATGGCAGTGAGCACCGTGGGAGGCAGGCCAGGTTTGTTCTGCTGGTTTGCAGAGGGAGGATGCCAGGTAGGTGAGATGTCAGGTCCCTAACACCCTAATAAGCAGGGAGCCCTGGTGTCTTTCCTAGGGTGCTCCTCTCAGCAGGCAAGGTGGGAGTCATTTGGCCACGGTGTAGCTCCTAGGTCACCTGCAGTTCCCTTTATACCCAAAGCAGAAGAAAAAGGTACTTCTAGGGCAAGGTGGACACTTGAAATAGGCAGAAATGCCCACTTCTCTGCATCAAGTACAAAGGCAGCCTAGAGCTGTTACATCATGTATATACATTTGTATTTTCCATGATTAAAGTTAGGTGTGACAAACCCCTCTCGGGTAGCTCAGTCCGACAAAGGATGGAGGTAGCTGGAATTTAAACAGATATTTTGCTTAAGGTCTGCTTGAAGTGTTTATTTTCTTCTTCCTCTCTTGGGAATCTAGTCCCACACGCCCATTGACCCAACTAATTCCCACCTCAACAAGGCAGCTATATACATCCTTCAACTGGAGTCAAAGTAGTAAAATTAACTATAGGGTTGGCCCACCTTCAGTTATATTTGGCTCCACTGGATGTAGCCAGGCAATTTTAGGGGTGAATAGACAGAAGAAAGTGCAATGCTTCTACAATGCTGTCCCCTCCGGCTGTGATGTCTCAGAAGCCCCTGTGCTTGGATAGCAGGAGACAGCAAAGAAATGTGGCAAAATCTCCTTTCATAGCTTGCTCCTACTTGCTTTACAAATACGTGCCAGAAGGCAACGAACCCCGGTGCAGAGCATAGTCCCGTGTGTGGGTCAGTGGGTGCAGATGTCATGAAGAGTCACCTGGGAGATACTGGTGGTGTCTCATGTTGCCCCGGGGTGGAGTGTGAAGGGTCTGAGATAGGCAAATCTGCACAGGTTTCCCTGGAAAATGTATTTTGTCTTAGCTCACTGTCCATTCTCGCAGTGAAGAAGAGAGTCAAGTTTGTGGATGATTCAAAATAAATGCTGGATGTTGACAGTTAGTTTGAGCCTTGGTTTTTAAGCTGGTAAGATCCCCTCCAAAAATTGTGCTAGGGGAGCTCCAGGATTGCTAATGTGGCTGTGTCTACCAGATCCTTACAAAAGTCTCACACTTTTTCACCCCCACATTATTTGGTGTTATTTTCTCCATTTTACAGATGGAAAATAGAGATTTATGACAACTGAGCATGAAATTCTGTTCTGCCCAAGTGATGTGTACTATGCACACGAAGAAAACCCTTGCTCGAATATAATGGTGACTGCAGGGGTTTAACACTCGTGCCGATGCCCACCAGGCTGTCAGTCTGTCATCGGCCGTACGAAAACCCTCCGTGAGTAACAAATTCACTCTGTGTGTCACCATAAAACATATTGGCCCCAGATGAGGGGAGCTTTGCTAAACCAGGCGCGTGTTTGGCTCTTCGTCCTCATCCCTCCCTGCTGCGAGAGCAAGTGGAGGGCAGGGAAGGGAGCGGGGAGTCAGAGCTGAGACGGGACGAGGCAAGGCGACGCTCTCCAGGTTATTATTGTTCTAGTAATTAGAGCTATAGGAATCCCCGTTATTCCCAGGATGCTTACACAGAAGCTGTTTGTATTCTGCAAACCTCCCCAGGTACTCGGAGCAGATTTACCTAGTGCAAGGTAATTTGTAACCCCCTCGTCTGCGTATTTACTTTGGGTCGTGCACGCTCTAAATGGGAGTAAAAAATCTCAGGGGTGGGGGAGGCGAAGGAGGAGGGACTCTTTGCCCTGATGAATTGAAGTGTTGTTTGAAAGAGGCAGACAGGATTCCCGATATTGCTTCGAGTTTGGAGGCCACAGCCGGGAGGAGGAGGGGGACAGGACAAGTCCTTTAATGAGAAAGGGTTGGGGTTTTTTTCTTCTTTTTTTTTTTTTTTTGCAAGCAATTTTAATTATCACTAAAACCTCCAGCCCATTCAGGCTCTGGAGAATACAGTTGGGCTCTCAGCTGAGGTCTGCATTTATTAAAATCCACCCGTTAGGCTGGGAATGCGGGCTGGTTTCTGTAGCGGTGTCACCGCCGGTGTTACGGGTCTCCTGGTTCTCACATTACGCACCACGGACTCCACCGCTCCGCCTTAGCGAGGCCCAATTAAACCAAGCAGTTGATTAAACAAGCCAATCAGGGTAATTAGTTTAATCAGATTCCCTCGGTAGCCAGCACTGAACTGCTTGTAAAAGGCAGTTGAAGAATGAAATGCACCTACTTAAGCTCCTATTTTATTTTATTTTTTTTATGCCTGAGGTAATTAGAACTACCCATGGCGAGCCGAAAATCCAAAGGCCCAAATGGGGAGCGGGGAGGACGATTAACGAGGGCGATGATGTGTGAAGCAAACAGAAAGGAAGACAGGATGTGTGGTAAACAAATGGAGAGGAGGCAGCCCTTTTGGGAAGGGGCATGGCGCGCGGCCTCGCCGCCCCGCTCAGCGGCTCGGGCTGACGCGGCCAGAGACGCCGGGGCTTTTGGGGGAGAGAGGGGCACGTTCCTGCTCTCTCCCTGGTCCTTGCACAGGAAGGCTGGGAGGAACGGGAGGGGTTTTGCGGCTGGGTGCTGCTGGCGGGCACCCCGCGCTGTCCCACCTCCGCTCCTCTTGCACCCTTTTTGGTGCGGGACCTGAGCGCTGTGAGGCCGGGGACAGCCCCGCGGGCCGGTCGGGTCAGGTAGCCTGGGCCTTCTCCTCCTCCCAGGAAGGCTGGGCAGAGGGATGGGACACCCAGCCACGCTCCATTACGGGTCCAGATTTCCGAGGCTGCCTTTCTGCTCTGACAAGTGCTACTCCTCTCATTTCGGCTTGCTGATTTTACCTGCCGGTCAGGTGTTGTAATTAAATAGAAAAAGCTGAAGCTGAACATTTTTCGGTGCCTTTTGTCTCGCTAAACAAAGCCCAGATTTCTGAGTTTATGTCCCTGCTTGGGGTAAAAATAAATTTCCTGGGCTTGGTTTGTCAGCTGTCCGGAGTCACCAGGGAAAGGGCTCGGGAGATGGGGATTTAGTCCTGCTTCTTGCCACAGACCCACTGTTTGTCAGGAGCTGAAGAGGGTGCACAGGGAAGAGCAAAACTCCAGGATAACGTTCTCTGCTACCCGAGAACATCCTCCCTGCCCTCTGGCAGTCTGAGACATGGGGCTTTGGGAGGTTTTTATTTAATGCTGGTATGTGCTTCTCGATTAGTCCTCAGTGATTTTTTTTCACTGTATCTAAGTGCTTTTTAAACTCACTTTCTGCACCCACCGCTCCTGCAGCAGCTGAACCACACATGGGGCAAAGAGCTGTCTCCTTCAGCTCATTCTGATCTGAGCAAACCTGAAAGGTTTTTTGTGACCTTAATCCCTGAAGAAAAGCCATTCTCTATCTCTGGCCTCCTTGGTCCATACTTCTGCTATATCCTTTCTGAGGTAGACAGACCCAAACTGCTTACAGTATTCAAGATGTGGGTGCTGTATGGATTTGTACAAATGAGTGTCGTAATGATGCTGTCTGTTATGTCCCTACTGATTTTTCTGAACGGGGCTATGCTCTTGGCCTCAGTGATCTAGTGTAGCAATGAATTTCGCAAGTCAGCTCAGCAGCATGGACATGCTGATCATCTGTCGTTATCCTCAGAAACTCAGAGATGGAACAAGAAGGTCTTATAATGTTGTTCAAGGCCATGAATTCTAAGCAATATGTTGCCGTAAAGCAACCAAACTTGTCTAATCCATCTGTTTACGCTCATGTCATTGCACTGCAGTGTGTGAAATTAGCCCCAGCTGTCCAGAATGAAAAAGAAAAGAAAGAATATGACAATATATCC
>NW_010551370.1:2194-4931 GCF_000687285.1 Phaethon lepturus | reverse complement strand
TCTTTCCCTTGGCCTGCAGAAGTCCCTGGGACCATCAATCTTGAATCGCTAACACTCTTCTAAATGGATATTTTTTTCATTTAAAGCCCCATCCAATCTAATCTCACTCCACTTACAGCACCATATATTTATAAAGATTTCCCACTATATTTAATGAGTGGCCAGAGCCTATCATCCCCAAAAGGTTATAGGGAAAGTTCTCTGAAATAGTCACTTTCTATTCTCCTAGCTCATTATTCCCTCACACAATAATTTTCAGAGCTATATCAAATACATTACCCAAAGATATTCTTGCAAAGCACTTAGAGTAATTACTTTTACCTAATACACTGCAGTGTAGCACTCAGAAGAGCTAATTTCCCCAGCAGCTCCTACCTATCAGCCGAGGAAAACAACCAGGCATCGCCAAGCTGACTGTTGGAGTCTGATAAAATTGAATAATTAAATGTTCTTGACTTGTTTTACCATGGAAGTGTTTTGGGTTGGTGCACTCTTTTAAAAACCTTTATCTGCTTATGCCCTTCCGGTTAGTGCAGGGAGAAAAGTGCTTGTAAAGGCTTCATCCAAGCCTTCCAAAAAGGAAACCAGACTTAGCATAACCAGACAAATCTGTCTTGCACTTTATGCCTGTCTGTCTCAGGCACACAAACTGTGTCCACATTTCTCACAAAGGAAAGCAGTCAGTCCTTGACCCTGAGACCAAACAGCATGGACAGCCCACCATGGTGGTTTTTATGGCATGGGACATAAATGGGATTGGTGGTGAATACGCAGCGGAGTGGCAGTGAACATTTAAAGGTGAAAAGCCTACTGAGGTAGGTTTGCAGGACTGTGAAGAACAGAAAGAGCCAAATCTGAGGCATCAGAACAGTTCCTGGAGAGAACCATTCCCAGAACTACGCCTTGGTTTGAGTTCAGAGAGGGCTGGCTGGAGCAGTCCAAATGAAACAGGGAGCAAGGTAAGAACAAGGCAAGGCTTCATAGACATCTGTTTATCAGTGTAGATGCACCCAGACAAAAAGCTCAAGGCATGCGATAGATAGGTAAAGCAGAAAGACATAAAAATGGGTCACAAGGGAAAGAAAAATGTTTTTCCACTGGAAGTAATTTACTCTGACCAGGTAGATCTCATCTCTGGATCTTTGGATGTATCCAAAGGTTGTTAATTTTTTTAATGAGCTGGGAAAGTAGAGGGCACCAGTAACACCATGAAAACAGATGACTTCATTAAGAGTTGGCTGAGTCGATGTTTTTTTTCCCCAGGAGGCCAATAGATTTCATTAGGAAGCAGGAAATGGCTCAGAGAGCAGCTACGAGCTTTTCATTCCAGGTGGAGTTGGAAAGGACCAAGAATGAGTTGTGGAGTTGGGGACACAGCCACAAAACACCATGAGACATGGCTGGGAATGGGGATCGCAGACGGTCACAGCTGACCAAGCTCAGATAGGGACAATGTACCTACAGCCTCCGCCCCATCATTTAAATCATTTAAGTGTGCAGCTCTTACCAGAGGGACGTCCTGGTAAAGCAGGTCCTAGAGCAGGAGCTCCTGTGGAGAGGTCTTGCAGACTCCCCTGTTACTAGACATTTAAGGTATTTTGCATGTAACTTTCAACATGTAGGTGGTATTTGAGTGAAGTTTTTTGGACTGACCTTTTAAACTCCTCAGTGCTTACGTGTGTTTGGCACTAGGGTTTTCCCTCTGGTGGTTATAGAAGTGGTCTTCACAAAACCCCTGAAATTTGAATCTAAGTCCTAATTCCTCGAATTGTCTCAGTCTAGGTTTTGGTTCTGTGTTTGAAATAAATTTTAAGTCTCCCAGCGCTCCTTTTGAAAACACATGCAAAATCCTCCGTCCCTGGAACAATGACAGGGGACCGGGAACATCTGCATTGGAATGGCCGTAGCAGGCGTGCTGTACAGTACCGTGTGTCAGCTTTACAAATTCCCATTAATTCCACAACTGTGCTGGGCTTTACCCATACGAAGACAACCGCCTGCGCAGCAACGCTAGCAAGCCGCTCCTGACCTCGTCCTTGTAACCCACAATGTAGACGAGATATCTGTGATGCTGAGAGAATGAAACGCTTCAGTTTTACATGAAAAAAGGGTATTCAGGCTTCTAGGCCCAGGAGTACAAATTATTAATCACTCCTCACAAGGAATCCGCAGATGGATGTTTAGCACTATTCACCGCGACATAACTGCAAATCAATTAGTTCATTTTGTCCTACCCTGGGGCTGTCTGGCAGACAATAGCGATGTCTTGTACAAACGCCTTTATAGAGAAGACACAGGGGGAAGGAACCACAAAGGCCATTGGTTCTAACGAGCAATTAGGAAAGTGTGCAGGGCTCGCTTTCTTTTTTTTCCTTCTTCCCCCTTTCTTTCTTCAATTCATTCCGAGGCTCTAATTCCGAAAATGATGCTTTTCTTCCCGACTTCCTGTTTGTCAAATGAAGTGCTAATCAGCGGCTTAAAGCTCTCTAGCCAGCAAGGGGAGGATGAGGTAAGAAGGAGTTGGGAAAAGTGGAGAGCCAGGGAACAATGCAGGGGAAACAATGCTCACTTATGCTCTTCGGGCCTTCTGGGCTTTGGGGCTGCACACAACTCCCAGGAAAAATAACCTGCCCTGAAACGCTTGGTCGTGATGCTCAGAGGAAGAAAGCCCCTTGCTCCAGGGAAGGCGGTGAGCGCTACCCAAGCGAGTCTGGTCCCCCACCCATACGTCTGAAAT
>NW_010551370.1:0-2164 GCF_000687285.1 Phaethon lepturus | reverse complement strand
AAAGGGAGAAATCCCAGTCCGGACTGGGGTGACCCCACCTGCCCTCTGGAGCAGATGGATCCAGAGAGAGGCCAGAGGAAAGACACTCCTAACACAGACTCCTTCGTGCATGCCGAAAATAAGGAGCGGTGAAGCCGGGCTTGGCCAAGCTACCTCCACCTGCACCTTCGCTTGGGAAGAGCTCAGTGAGAAGGGCCCCGAGGTGTCTCCACTGGGGACAGGTCTTGCTCACGTGCTGCAAACAGCCCCTGCCTCTCCGGTAAAGACAGATGCAGAGCAAATACAGTACCACACTGCAGATTTACTTTTAAACTTTTGTAAGACTATCAGACCCACCTTTTTTTTCCTGCTGGAGAGATGAGCCACCAGAAGTGTATGTCCTTCCCAGGAGAGCAGCCTTTAGGATTCCCTTCCCTTTGCCTTTAAGGTCCCTCTCTATCATGGCGCTTGCAAAGTGCTCCCAACAGCAGACAATGCCTCTGGGGCAAACCCCCCTGATTTCCCACGCCCTTGTTGCTCTGCTCTCTTACATTTCATCTGCCTATGCTGTGAACTTCAGGAACTGCAGGGGGTCAGGGGCAGCTTGTAGAACCTAATAAAGTGGGACTGAACCTTGATCGGGACATTTATTGCAATGAATCTCTGGAATAGCGGCTGGGCGTTACTGATATCCTCTGGGTGCCCAGAGCCTGGCTGGGATGGGGACCCCTCACAGCGCATCCCTAGGCATGTTCTCACCTAGAAGCATTGCACTGTGCTGAACTGGGGCCTAAAGGACTACAGACTGCCCGGCAGTCCTCTTTGCTCTGCTCCGACTAGAGATTGCTGATGCCTGCAATCAGATATCCATGAGCACTGCGTCATATAAAACCTGCTTATTTACTTCTGTGATGCCAATCATATTTTTCTGCTTGCTTTCCATAAGCATTGATATGGATGATGATTGGGATTTTCTGTACCTAAGCAGTTAAAAGAGTATTTGCATTGAGCAATACATGCAGCCATCTGGAAAGTCTGTTCCGGGCCAATCCCCGCTGGCATCACCTTGCTCTGAAGGTATACGTGCTCTCCATGTGGCTGTCTAGTCAGTAGGGCTGGTTATTTGAGTTGCGGTTTCTGGACCACAACTTTTCTTCTTCTTTTTTCTTGCTACTGCTCGAACTTTGCTGCTTGTCAAGTGACTGCCTGGTGGGTTGTAGGAAATTGGTAGGAAACTTCGGTGTCACTCCTCTTGCAGAAGTGCCTCATCTGCAAAATCTGCTCTCACTCATCAGTAAAAAGGCAGGTACCAAACTGTGCGTTGGTAAGTCCAGGGCTGCAGCTGGTTGAAGCAGATGAACAAGGTGGAATTTGCTCTTTTCATGTGATACCCTGTCAGGCTGTAAGACCATTTATTATAATTATTATTTCCTCAGGAACACAATTTACAGCACCTGTCTTTTTGGCTCCTACTGTGTGAGTCACATTTCTTAATACATTTATTCTTGTAATATCTGTGTTGGATGAGGACACCCTATTTTGCCATTTTACTAGAAGAAAAACTGTGAGAAAAGCTTTCAATAATTCTTATGAGTGCAGCTGGGCAAAATTTTCTGTCCAAATATTTTGGTTGCCAAAAATGCATTTGTGATCAACAGAAGCTGTCTGTGCTCTAAAATCTGTTGGAGTACAGGTGAATAATGTTGTGAGCCAAAAAAGAAAAAAAATGAAAATTTCTGAGAAGAGTTTGACATTCATTAAAAATGGTAGACAATTTTGAAAGGGTCAGTTAACCTTATTTTTAAAAAAAGCAAAAAAACCCTAAAGACAGGCAGTTTTAGGAGCTTTTCTACCTTCCAGCTGAGTTAATAGGATTACCTAGTTCCAGAAGTTTGGTCATGTTCACCTGTACTTGACAAATCTTGTTGTTTCTCTTGTCTGATTCCAGTGCTCATTAGACCTCACTGTACACTCTACCTCCCAAATGTACTAACCCTACCAAAGCTTCACCACCAGTAAATGGCTTGGGACAGGTGGGAACAAGCAGCGAGAATTAGGCTGCAATAGAGCCATCCCTCTTGGTGGCATCCTGCAGCTGAACATACCTTTGCTTCCTCTGACAAAATCTTTTTCATTTTTACTTATCTGAAGACTGTAAAAATCTGTATGAAAACATCTCACTTAA
>NW_010551369.1:0-6011 GCF_000687285.1 Phaethon lepturus | reverse complement strand
ACGGGTCGCCAGCGCAGCCTCCGCTGGGCTTTTCTGGGAGCCCATCCCAGCCAGGGCAGGTGCACGGCTCAGGATTAAGAGGGAAGGATGTGGTGGCAAAGGTGATTTGGTTTTGTTTGATTGTTTTTTTGTTTTAAAGTGTGTAGAATGTAGAAATGTAGAATGTAGAAATGTTCTGGGGAAGGGCAACCCGGGTGATGGAAGGGATCGCAGGTGACATTTGAAGAGGCGACATTGAAACTGCTGGTCAAGACTCAAAAACTTCAAGGGAGGGGAGGGGAAGCAGTGTTAAAAATAAAAGAGCTGAGTGTGGCAAAATAGATCTGCCAGGGAGACCCTGGGGGAGAGGATGGTTTTTGGTTTCTGCCTTGCCTGCATGGACTTGCACCGCATCACCCGCAGCCCTGGACAAAGAGCGGAGCCCTGGCCTGGGTCGCCTTTGCCAAGGAGGCAATCGCCACCGCTCAAATCTTCCCCGGGATCCCCTGCCCCGCGTGGGGTTGTCCTGCGTGACAGATCTGCTGTCGAGATGGGGCCACTTCATTGCCCAAATCTGCTGCTGCACCATGACCCATGGGGAACACCAGTATGAATGTGTCCTGCCAGACCTGCCTCAGGTGCCTTAATCTAAAAGGAGGATTTTTCAGCTATTCTGGTTTTTTTAACCAGAGGCAGCAGGGGGGTTCCTGCCCCTTCCCACAGGCACCGTGAGGCCCTTTTTCCCGGTTGCTGACACAACAGGCAGTCCCAAGGCTGGAGCCATGGACAGTGTAAGGTCTTTGCTCCTCACCTAAGGCAATTTAAGCTGGTGTCAAGCTAAAATGCCCATGCTAAAATGCCCACGCTAAAGCAGAAACCCTTATTTTACAGCTTTGCAGCCCTCTGTAGTGTACATGCAAAGAGCTAGAGGTTTTTATTCTTATTACTATTATTATTAATTATTTCTGAATATTTTCAAATAAGGATGTGCTCTGGGGTATGAAGGGGGCCTTGTCTAAGCATTCAAGTAAAACAAATACTTCAAGACATTATTCTTTTTTTTTTTTCCTGTCTCCTTCAAATTCCACCTGTCCCGCTTCTATACCGGAGGCTGCTTCTGGGCTGGAGTCAGAGCAAAAGCTGCAGGCTCTCCCCTCCCGTGCACAGTTATCACAGTCCTGTTTCACTCTGCTCGTGACTCAGGTCATAAACCTTGGACCCCAAAAGGGAGAGAGGAAATTTGTTGTTTCCTTTGAAACTTTCAGCATTTCAAATGCATGGTTCCTTGGTGCCTAAATCCCCTCCTTTCTGCAGAACAAACTAAACCACATTCATCTGATTTCTGCAAAAGGGAGAGGGAATACCACCTGTGGCTGTGTTGCTGTGTAGGACAAGTTGAAAATCATGCATACGCACATCCGTACATACAGTGAGCCTGAATCAAAACACTGCTTATAAATAATAGTCCTATTTCTTTTTTTTCTTCCCTTTTTTTTTCCCCCTGCCAACTACACCAAAGCTGTTCTGAAGCTGTGTGCTGCCCAGAGACACTGCTTGCTTGTTTTTACTGAAATGCTGAATTTCATTCTACTGGAGCAATGAACACAAACCACCTTCCTGAAGCTACTTGCTGCCAAAAGATTTTGTTCTGTCTCATGCAGTATAGCTATTTGTGCCTATCACTGCGGCATCTGAGCTCAAATTGAGGAATATTGGGGTCATGCAGAGGGAGCATGTGTGAGTGTGAGGGGCAAGAATATGTAGTAGGAAAGCAAATTAAAAAAATATAAATCTATCTCCAATGTGATTTTTTAAAGGAAATAAATAATGAAGTTATTTCTGTGGCAGGCAGACTTCCTTAAACTTTCCTTTAGCAGTGGCTACCCATAGGACTTGGGGTGAGCAAGCAGCAACAAAGACTGAGGGCAGCGTGAGTTATTTCAGTTTGTTCAACTGAACCCAAGGGATATTTTCAGAGGTACATGGACAGAGCGCCGGGTCCTGTGGCTCTCAGGAAGGCAAAACTCCCAGCATCAGCTCCAGAGCACCCAGGGCGAACACAAAACAATGTTAGCCAGGTCCATATAGGGAAAAGAGGAATTAGTCTATTTAGAGAATTTTTTCAAAAGCATTTGCCCACCCACTTAACATAGGCCCTGCTTTATTTGCTTCTCCTCCATATCCCTCATGCCAGGGATTAGTGCAGCCTCTGACCACTTTGTCTCCATTTGCAACCCTGTCATCAGCCCAAGATACGTGACCTTGTGATATGTAAAAAAGCACATGAGGTCCCTGATTAACTTTGGAGTATTTCATTTCTTCACAGCAAAGAAAAACACTTCAAAAGAATAACTCTTGCACAGAATCAAATCACAGTCACTGGCAAGTGTTTAACGAAATTACCAGGGAAGGTAAAGGGAAATCCATCGACGTGATGCTGTCTGTGTAGCTGGGGTCCAGACCGCTGGCTGGCAGAAGCCGGCGTGAAACGTTTCTGACTCAGATGTAAGAACTCTCCAATAAGCAGTTTAGTCCCCACCTTGCTGCTTCTAATAATTGCTGAGAAACTTAAGCACAGTGTTTATCATCTTGTAGTTGTTACTGCTAACGTTATTCTTCATATCTGTGTGAGCGACTGATTCAAATTTGAATGTTAAGTCTTAAACATTTCTAGGGGAGTGAATTCCACATTCAATCATATATAGAACAAAAATTATTATATTTTGCATATTCATTTTCTCCTTTTTATTAAAATGAATAGTCCCAAGTTCTGTCATTAGAAGCAGCAGAACAGACTTCTGTTCCCAAGCTAACTTCTGCAACCACGTCCTTTTTAATTCTCTTTTACCACGCTACTTCTTCTTCGTCTCCTTTCTACATGAACAATCAAAATCCTTTCAACTTCTTTTCATACACAATTCTTGCAAACTGCACTTAATATAACTGTTTGCCAAGAGGTGCTGCCTTTTCTTTCTTATTCTCCCTGTGAAAAAAAAAAAAAGTAATACATTCCCAGAGCTTTTTCTCTTCAGCTATCTGTAGCCCATTCTTCTGTTTGATCCCCCTGCTGTGAGCAATGATGAAAACATCGCACCGGTAAAGATCCGCCCAGCATACAAACCCTTACCTGACACATGGTGTTATGGCCAACACAAGAAGACTAGATCACAGGCCTCATCTGCTGAGTTGCCACAGCCTGGGTGAACAAAATATTTCTGTCTTTCAGCTGAAGCAGCCAGCCACGGAACCAGATGTAGCAGGGGACAAATAAAACAACCCAGTCCACACATGGCTGGCCCACAAAGCTCGTCACAGAACAGTGTACATCTATCCAGTAGAAGCTGCTTCTTACAACACAGCAGCACATCACTGAAGGTGCATGAAAAACAGGCTGTGAGATCGATGGAATGCCAAAGGGAAACTGATTTTTCAATTCTGTCCCCAAAAGAAAAGAAGATGAATGCTAACATGAATTTGAATTGTTTTTAAGGTGGGTAACCCCTACATATTCAGTGATTCTTTTTCTCTTTCTATTAGCCTGGCTGCACAGAGATCAATCCAGAGAAAATTTTTCAAGGGAAACCTCATGGAGTTCTTGTCCTTTTAAATTGCCTTCTACAATTTTGTTTGTCTTATTTTTGTGCACAGAAAAGGCAGCAGGGTAGAAAGAAAGTCATGCTGGCAAGCATCAAGTTGGCAAGTCAGGAGCTGTGGCTTCAGGGATTCAGACTGGACATTGAGAAGGAAGCCAGCTAGATCACAGAGAGAGACAAGGAAGGTTACTGAGACCACACCTGGGAAAAAGTTGAAGATAACCATATGAAAGGTCAAATGAAAGAAGTTCTCACCCTCACTACAAAAACACTGTCAGAGAGTGAAGCAAGTGAAGGACAAAACAGTGTGCGTACAGAAGGATGTCCTCATGGTTTAGCCCCTAGCCTGAAATAAAGAATGGGAGACCAGTTGTTTCTGCCAGAATTTCTGTCTGATCTTAAGAGCATTGTTAGTCATCAGTCAGTGAGTTTCCTCTTGTTCTTCCTCTGAAATGGGAATACTGATACTCATCCAAATCTACGTAGAAGGAGGTATCAGTATATACTCTTGCTTCAATGAAGACGAGGCAAAATTGTGACCAAAAATTTAACAGCCACCATAGTCAACTCCACTGTTTGCAGTCATTCCCTCTCATTACCCCTGATCTTTCTTCCTTTCCATCTTTTCCTGCCTGGTATCTTTAATTTAAACCTCTAAATTGTGCCTACCACTAGATGGTCATAATCTCTTTGAGGCCTCTAAACAATTTCACAAACCAAATCCTAAATGGAAATCAGAATTAGGCAGGAGAACAAAGTGTCTGTTGCCATAAAGTGTTAAGGAGGGATAAATAGGCAATCCAAGGCATCCTGAGTGCATGCTCCAAGATAATCTCTATACTTCTCTGGACACAACATTGCAAACACCCTCAAGATCAGCTGCCTACCAAGATGAATTAGTAAATACAAACCCATTTCATCAGGTGTTGAGGGGGACTTTAATTGTGCTTAGGCTCCAAATGGGAAACTTTATACCATGGCCACAGCTGTTAAAACAACAGAGCCTTATGGAAACAGTCTTAGATTACTGGCCCCATGGAGTGAAACATTTTTAATGAAAGGGATTATGCTTATTATTTCTTAGTCCATTGTGCCTTCTTAGATAGTCTTACTGTCATTATTATTATTTACCAAAAGAACTGATATTTACTCCCACCTAAATGTGTTCACATGCATATTTAATACTTTCTTCCAGTGCCATAGTTCTAATATGTTCGTAGGGAAAATAGTGTGAGATACATGAATTAGTTGCCCTTTATTAATTCTAGGATCCTAAGAAACTTGGTGTGTTTGCTCCTCTCCCAAAACTTGCCAAATCTCCTATTGCCTTTAGCTGATGAAATCAGATCCCTTGTTACACAGAGCTTAAATGGTGTTTTGTGAGAAGACGGTCTCCATAGATGATGCTGATACTGCGTTCAGTCTTAGTATAGGCCATTTGTGTTCAGAATAA
This sequence comes from Phaethon lepturus, assembly GCF_000687285.1. Lineage (NCBI taxonomy): Eukaryota > Metazoa > Chordata > Aves > Phaethontiformes > Phaethontidae > Phaethon > Phaethon lepturus. Next base: position 986 of record NW_010551369.1, on the reverse strand, counting down.
CTTTTCTTTTTTGTTAGAAGAGCCAAGTGGAGAAAAATGCAGAGGAATTGGTTTAAAATTTTAAGCATGGAGTTTGGAGTTTATGGAGCATCTATTGCAAAGGGAAAGTGCCAGTTGTATAAACTGTATTTCCAGTTCATACATTAGTCTGCATTTCATTTCCAGTTTGAGCTCCTGAACCTTCTATGCAGGCCTGTGGTAGTCTGACTTAGTGGCAAAGCTCCTCCAGGGAAATATCTTGCACTGTATGCACAGACTTTCACAGAAGCAAGGTCTAAGATGTATACATAAAAGAAGAAATGTCCATCTAATCAGGCAGTAGAAAAAAGATGCCAATCTTAAATTTCTAAGAAGTATGTTCAATACTGAGAACAAATATGTGAAAGGTATTTGAGCAGATTGAATTAATGGGGAAAAGATGAATCTCAACAAATATAGTCTTTATTATAAATCCATTTCAAGAAATAAGCGAAGAAGAAACATTTTAATTCTGATAGAAGATGCCCAAATCCTGTTACTCAGAATATGTCTTTAGAAATCCCTTCCTGCAAATAGGAGTTTTGAGTGTATATTTACCTTTTGTGGGCTCTGGGGGACTGTGAGTACTCTTTCTGTGCTGGGATGGTGTTACTGTCTCAAAATTTCTTCATGAGCCAAACCTTGCACTGCTCTGGATATAACTGTTATGAAACCTAAGGTTTGAGCTTTATCTCTGTCTTGTTATCTATAGCTAAGAAAAATTTTCTAATGGTCTAGCTAAGTTTCTGTATGTTATTTTTGGACAGTAAGACACATGAATCTAAGTAGAAAGATACAACACAAGCCTCCAGAGCACCAGCTCAGCCAGTGAGGCCTCAGGCATAGCAATTTCAGACAAAGGCTATCATCTTTTTCTGCAAGAGTGCCCTGGGCACCGGTGATGCTGCAGAACCAGGCAGAGCCTTTCGTTAGCCACGGCCGAGAGCTGAGCAACGGATCGGTGGCCT
>NW_010551368.1:0-687 GCF_000687285.1 Phaethon lepturus | reverse complement strand
CATATATACAAATAGAAGAATTGGAATCAAGTTTTATAATAGACACCTGTTCCCCTTTTTTTGAAAGATTTGGCCACCAAGTACTCTTATCATGTCCTATCCCATAGTGGGGGTTATTAAATAGAGAGATGTTAACAGGAGCTGGAACTCCTATTAGAGGTAGTGTCTGTCTAGAATCTCTAGGCGTTTCAGTACACATCCAACAATCGCTCTTATTTGGAATTTGGGTAACACTCTGGGTCAATGTCAGATGTGTATTCTGATCCCAGTAAATCATTTCACAAATTGGACTCATGGTTACCAAATTTACAATAAACACAACGTATTTATACATTTTGTCATTTTATCTTTAACTTCAGAGTGTCCTGTTGTTCTATCACCCATGGAGGGGAAGCCTTCTTAATCCTTGAATAGTGAATCCACGCTGATTGCTCCTTAATCTTGATAGCAGTGAAGGTTGTTAGCAGCACCTGGAAGGGTCCGTTCCACTTCTCTTCCAAGGGTTCACCTGTAAAAGCCTTAATATAAACCCAGTCTCCCAGCTTAAATGGATGACTAGGAGAATCCAGACCTCTAGATCTGGTTTCTAAAACTCTCGTTTACCTCATTAAGTTGTTTTCCTAATGTTATTATATATTTCTGTAGATTATTCTCGTCTAATTGGGTGAGATCTTCCCCTTGGTATTG
>NW_010551367.1:20479-22448 GCF_000687285.1 Phaethon lepturus | reverse complement strand
CCCGACATGCAAAACATGCACTAGGAATACTCATATTATATAAAGACAGTTAAGCAGCATTCCCAAAAACAGATGCTCCCTAAGTAAATGGTATGACTCCTATTAAAGTGAGATGGTATTTTTTGTAACATAGGACTTAGTAATCTAAAAACACATGCTCCATCCTTTTATAAGGACAATATCAAAGCTGAGTCTTTAGAATGCACAGTTCATAATTCAGTTCTCCTATTTATGAGCAAATGTACCATGGTAGAAGTCAGTCAAACATCTGGCTTTTTATTAAAAGCTGTTCTTCCTTTTCAATACACCCCCCTGCCTACAATTATGGGAAAACCTTTCTCTTAAATTCTGGAAGAACAATTTAATCTAATTCCTTTCAAAAATGGCGTTTGTCATGTACCTGCCTAGATTTCAGCTAGACCAGAATTCCTTCAGTTACTTGGAGAGAAGAGATAAAATATTTACCTATGTGTTACACACAAACAAGAACTACAGTTAGAGTACTTTTAAAAAACAGTATGAATGGATTCTTACTGCAAAGTGTTATGTTAGTAAAGAAATTAAAGATACAAGTAACACTTCCAAAGTTTTGTAATTAATGCCACCATTTTTTCTAGGCATATCTTTTTGGAAGCGAAAAGGAGGGTTAGAAAGTGGAAGTCCAAACAGAGTGTCAACTTCCCTCCCATTTATACCTGAAAGAGGACATTTACTGTCCATCTTGTCCCATGTTAGACCAATGTCGTTCATCACGTAAGAATCAGTCATTGTTTGTTGAGATTCAACACACTTTTCATAGTAAAATGAAAACTTTTAGAGTATACAGAATTATTTACCAAACTACACCAAGAAATGTAATGAACTCAAATGAATCCAAATTCAGTCCCAGGTATGACCAGAGCTGCACACTCTGTAGCACTACTTTAAACTACTAAAAAACTATTTAATGTGCTGCTAAAAGAATGCACTAGCAGCACTCAGTTACTTTTCAGCCTTTTTCTTCTGGGCTCTGGAATTTCTTGTGTGTACTTGTGTACTTCTTGGCCAGATTTCATTCTGAGAGAAGACTACTCACAGTGGATCATAAAAGAGTATTTTTGGCAGTGGCAAGCACGCACAAATGAAAAATATAACTGAAGTAAAGCCTTACTGTGTTGCTAAAATGAATGTAAGTGAAAACAGGTTCTTCTTTACAAAACCAGCTGGAGTACTGCATCCAACTCTGGGGCCCCCAGCACAAGATAGACATGAAGCTGGAGCAAGTCCAAGAAAATTATCTCAGGGCTAGAACACGTTTCCTATGAAGAAAGGCTGAGAGAGTTGGGGTTGTCAACCTGAAGAATAGAAAGCTCTGGGGAGACCTTCTTGTGGCCTTTCAATACTTAAAGGGGGTTTGTAAAAAAGGCCGAGACACACTTTTCAACAGAGCTTGTAGTAACAGGACATGGGGCAATGGTTTTGAACTGAAAGGGGGTAGGTTTAGATTGGATATAAGGAAGAAATTTTTTTACAATGAGCATGGTATAAGAAATCTCTTGCCATTTAGAATATAGTGCTGCTTCCAGACAAAGAACAGATTCACACTCATTCACACCACATGAAAACTCCAGGTTTCATCACTACATCTTCAGGACATTGTTATTCTGTATACTCAGAAAAAGGCACATATTGCTAGCATTGCACACAACTAAAATGCTGGGTACTGAGTTGTTACACCATGTACAACTTCAAGTATCACATAGTACAGGTTGGTGACAGATAATCAAGCCAGAAGGCTTTTTGCCACTTAATAGACAGAAAGAGGATGACAATAAATTTTTGCTATATGTTTTTAAACTGACTCACCATCCAGAAGGAAGGTCCCAAGTCTTAATGGTACAGTCCATTGATGAAGTTATTAGCCAACGACCATCAGGACTGAAAGTCTAAAATAAAATAGTCAGTTCAATGGCACAACTGACAAGTTAGT
>NW_010551367.1:9030-20448 GCF_000687285.1 Phaethon lepturus | reverse complement strand
CACGAGGTCCTGTTTTACGCAGTTCAAGATTAGAGTGCTCCCTAACACCAGGATGAAATGGCCTGGCCATAAAACAAAACTGACATCATCGTATTGAAAGTGAGAAAAGGACAAAAATGGAAGCTACTTCAGAACAGGTTTAAATATATGACACAGGATACATCTGGTTGTTAGTAAAAGCACTTTGGTCCTCGCTTTTACGTTAATGAAAACCACTGAGCATAAAACTGAAGAAATCAAATACTTGCTTACTAGCACTTAGAATTAAATCAGAAGCTAAAAACTATTTCAATGAACACTACAAAGCACTATTACACAAGGTGTAAAATAAGGAATTATCAGTGCATTGCATAACCTCAGATCTGTTTACACCTTTTATTTACCTGGCTCATCTTTTCTATATATACCAGTTCTGTATAAAGACTATTGCACAATTTTGCTCCTCAACATGGTTTTCATTATTCCTAATACTTTATTTTGTTACACAAAATTAGCTTGTTGCAAAGGTAGAATAAAATCCCAAAGTACACTAAAAATACATGGCCATTTGAACAGTATACCTCTTAACCTGAAAACTAACGTCGCCAAAACTGCTGTAGAGCTGAACTACAACTACTCAACAGCTGAACATAATACTCAGCAACTTAATATATGCAGAGAAATCCACCATCTTTAATATGAATTAGCTATTTGTATATGTCACCTGTCACAGAAAATGAGTTAACAATTACCATGTCATTAATCCGTCCATGGTGTCCCGAGAACGTCCTGACAATCTTCCTGGTTTCTATATCCAAAACACTAATACTGAAGTCATCAAAGGCAATTCCCAGAATACCACTGCCAAGAATCATTAGCACATATGATAGTGAAGAGAAAAAAAATAAAAACAACCTCTTAACATTGCTCCAAAAATTTTCATCCTGAGGTAATCTCAGATAAACACTATTATATTCCTTCAGTCTAATAAATGTCTTGTAGTCATTTTGTTCTGTCAATTAGTAGTCAGTTGTATTCCAAAACATCAGGAATTTAAACTTTATTAGAATATTTGGTTGCCATCCTAGACTTATGTACTTAGAGAAAAACAATATGCACATGACATTGCTTCAGTTTCTTACCTGTCTCTGTGAAGCAGGATTCCACTTGGGGAAAAAGAAAGCTCAGTGGAGTACACTAGATTTTTAGTTTTGAATTTCCAAAATTTAATTAATCCTTCACTACCAGCTGTGATTACCAGCTGGTTTAATCCATCCACTGCTACTCCCCTTATGGCCCCCTCATGTGCTGCAAATCAAGGGACAAGAAAGTTGCATTTCAGAATTTAAACACAGCATGGAAATCAGCAGAATGCCAAACACTATTTTGTATGCCTTTGCCTAAATACACTAAATGACCAGTAAGCATGTGACAATTCTAAAGCCACCTGACAAGACTGCTCAAGTATTAGAAGTTTCTTTATCAGTACAGAAATCAAATTACTTTCAAGTAAGCACCTAGAATACAATACAAAAGTTTTGAGTAATTGAAGCTGAATATTAGCTTTTATTTCTGATTTCAGTTTGGGGAGCTTTTTCTGAATGTGAGATTTAGGCATTTTTTGAATCACTTATGGAATGCGTCCAGAGGGTCTGACCTCTCCAGACAAAATTTACAGCTTCAGTTATGGCACAAAGTCTGGGAGTCCTCCTAGGCTACTTTACACTGCAGTGTAAAGATAAGGCATAGCTCCTCTGGTTTTGAATCAATTTTATTTCTTAATCTATGCCTAGGGCTACTGGTGAGTTACCAAACTTTTATGAAATTCATCCCACTAACAAGCAATGGCATTATAAGATGACCACTTCATGTTTGCTGTGCTAGATGGCTTTTAGAAACTCAGTAAAGTTTAATGGTTCATCCGGACACTTTGTTTCTACAACAAAAAATTCAGATCATGAGGGCCCTATTACAAATTGCAGACTTACGAAGCAACAGCAAGCATACATGAGGATACATGACATGAAATGTATATGTATGCAACTGTTAAAAGGAAAAGTCTGACACTTACATTAAGTCCTAAGTTTGCAGCTGGGTAACTGAAAATAATAGCATATGCAAAGATCTCGACTTCCTTATGATTTCAATTTCCCATGCACGTAAAGTATTTTTTCATTTTTAAGTAGCAAAGACAATATGTATAGGAAAATTTTTCTCTGGGATAGAACCCTATAGCAAGAAGCCAAGCACTGGAAATGTGATTATCTCAAAAAGAGATGAGGCCAGAAGATCACATTTTAGTGCTAACCATTTTGGTAACTAACAATTTTGTCTTAATTAAAACCAAACATATGCTAACATCAGAGCAGTTAAAACTAGCAAGGATCCTGTCCTTCAGAGTAGGTTTCAAATTACTTCTGATTACCCTACACTGTCCTATCTTGCACTGTAATTAGAGAAACTGAAAAGATTCCCAAATTCAACTCAGAAGCTATGTTAAGTTTCCTACATGACAGAACACTAGGTTATTGCTGTTCTGTTAAGCATTCCTATTTTAAAAGTGTAGCAGTTCTCACCTCTTTCTTTGCCATAACGCCCTCTGTGAATGCCAGACTGCATGTTATATACATCTATCTGTCCAGTTGACAGCCCAATTACAGCAAAGTTCCCACATGAGGTAATGTCAACTGCCTTTCAAGGGGAAAAAAAAGAAAACCCACCTATGAAAACAATTTTTTAAGTGTATATTTAATTAGCAAAGTTGTTAGAAGATATATAACATATCAGGAATACAAAATACTACTATGTTTTTATTAGACTTCTTCAAGAAAATTGCACAAAACAACAGATTACATCTCAAAAAAGTAGACTGAGGAACTCTTAAAATAAGCAAATAGCCAGTAAGTAGATGGGAGTGCATGTTTATGAAGGATAATGAAATACTGACTTAGTCACAGCGATAAGAAGTCATATCTAACATCAACACTGTAACCTAAATGACTAATCTATATAGTCAAGACACCCACAAATTCAATCCCTAAGGCCGACTGCATGCCTCTTTCAATGCTCGTATTGCCAATGGCACCCCAAAATAGGGTAAATTCACACAGTCTAAACAGTAAGAAACAAAGAAACAATGGTCTAGATGTCTTTGAAAGATAAAGTCCAAAGAATCTAGCCGTTAAAGAAAAACAGGTATTTACAACTGAACTGATCTTGTCTACCACTTAACTACTAAGCATAAGGTCAGAAAAACAATTTTTCACAAGACACAGTAGTAGTGTGAATGCCTAACACAAGAAGTATGCAACAGTAACTACCTGTCTTGCAAGCTCGTAAGCTTCCGTAACATTTATATCTCTTTTGTTGAGTGTTTGACTTTCATTGTGTCCAGTTCAAGTTGTAAAGCATTTTAGAAGGAATATTCTGCCTGCAATTCGGAAATACATTTTTCCGTATTGCCAAAAAAAAGCATCTTCAGCAATTTGCATTCACAGAGCAAGCTGATCATCACAGGCATATAGTCAACTCTACATCACTATGACAGATAAAAGGTAAACACCAACCACCTATCTGAATCAGAAAATAAAATCTGCACTTAACCTGGATGTTTAAGGAAAAAACGCATATGCAGCTTTTTTCTTAAGACCTTATGTATTACAAAACAGCTAGTAGGACACACTAAGCTGGCAGAAAACACTTTGCAAAGCAACTAGAACACATCTAGTCTAGATAGTGCTTTTACATTCTAAATATTGCTTCTCTAAAAATAGAAATCAAAATAGCATATACATATGCTGAAGCAGCATTACCCCAAGTAAACTTACTGTTGCACATATATCAATAGGTTTGTGTTTGCTAAATTCTTCTGGCCTCAGTTTATGAGCTCCCATGGAAGTTTTCTGATAGTTCCAGGTTGTACAGGTTATATAGCCTTGATGGCAGGCAACAATACTATCCCAGTCACTCTGATGTGCCACTTCTGCAATGTAACACATTGTAACATGTAACACATGTAACACATTTCCTTTTAGAAACAATCATTCCAAAGTCAAATAAGCTATTCTGATATCCTAAGATACCTTTAGACAGAACAGTTCATATTTATTGTTCTTGTTGGGCAGTCAAAAGGCTACCATTCAGAAAAACCACCTGGTAAACCACTGTGCATATGCTAGTGTAACTAAAATGCTAACAAAACCACAAGCATTTTTTTTGGTATGTTTCATGTCTTTTTGTACTTGAATCTATATGGTTTGAAAAGCATATTTAAACTTAAGTGGTTTAAACTGCTCAATCTGTACATATTTCCAGCTGAGTCTCTTAACTGTTTCTTCAGCTGCTGAAGCAGCAGAAGCCACTAGATTAACAATGAAAAGAAGGGTTTAAGAGATAAGTCTGCTTCACATAGCAAAAGACTTTTCTGTAATTGTAGGAAAATCATTCCTCAGAAGCTCAGTATCCAAACTTTGTAGTCAAATATGACATATGGGAATCTAAATAATGAGCAAGTTTGCTCTTCTTTTCCTGGTATGTATACATTAAAAAGAAAAAATTGAGACCTTGAAATTGGGTATTTCTAGAACTTCAAAGAATGAAATAATCAGATACAAACTGGTTCATTTCACCAAAGACAACCTAGCAAAAACCAAACTACTAATTAAAATGTACTTAAATAAATGTTTTCTTATGTCTCTAAACACAGGTAAGGTAGTTCTACTACCTTAAATCAATCAGGCAGGTCTAATATTAATTTAGAAGTGCATTTTTATATACACACACACACATATTTGCAACAAGGATGTACAGATTGTCTGTATCACTGAAATCTGCAATTATAAATATGACATGTAATCATACAGGTACACAAGATTGTAAATCCAAACCTTTCAACATATGAAACGATCAATCATCCTCGGAAGACAAAAGAATAGCTACACATAAGACAACAGACTTCCAGTCTGAAGAGGAGGTCATTAAAGAAACACATTTTGATGAAGCAAAGATAATTGCACTCCTGCTTCAGAAAGTTAGGTTCACTATTCACATACTGAATTACAACTGAACAGAGTAATTGAAATTTGACTTCAAAAAGTGACTAAAATAAAGGAACTGGGGAATCAAAATCAACTACTGTAACTAAGATTTCCTCATTTGACAAAGACCTTCATGCCCCCTAATTGCTGATTCTCCAGCCTAGAATATGTACACCAGAAGATTCTGGCTCCTGTGCTGGAGATTTGCAAGCCAAGAGACAGTTAAACATAAAGACATTTTTGAAATAAAATGCTCTTTTTTGAAATAATAGAAAAGTTTACCAAGTAAAGTATCATTTTAAACTGTCACTCAACAGCTTATGAAGGGCCACAGAATCTTAATAATTTCAGCTTGATACAGCATGGGCTTTCAAAACAGTAGTATCTCGAGGGTTAGAACGCAAAATGAAGACATGATGAGCTCTGTGATGTATCTCAAAGACTACTTACCTGAAGCAAAGACTGTAATTGGTGGAAGTGCCATCGTATCAAGCTTAAGACCTTTCTTTTTTGATTTTTTTTTGTTAATGGAACCTTAAAAAAAAAAGAAGTGTTTCAATTTCATGGCTAGGTCTGAGAATAATGGTTTCAAAAGGACTGTTTACTAAATGTAGATTTCCTATTAAACTTAATAAAATTGACTTATGTTAACACAGCACTGCTGTTACTTGCAGTTTGAAGAGCTAAAAATATTAACAGAGTTCCTGTCAAAATTAATGTGATGGTGAGTACATCACCGTCCTATTACATTCACAGATGTACTACTCAACACATTTGTTCCAGGATCTTGTGTTGACAACCTGAGGCAGAGGTCCCCCCATCACAGCTAAAACCATAGGCATACAGACACGACTAGATAAAGCAATATATAACACCCAGACCTTTCAATAATCAAAGAGTCAGGAATCTCAAATTTATGCCCAAAGGAGATATATAATCAATTAATCTACAACTGCCTATTCAAATCTATCTAAATACATATATATCAATATATAGATAAGGATATTTAAAAGTAAGAATTATTTTAGTCTTTCTGAGCCTTGCTGTCTGAACTGTACAAGAAAGTGCTTATTGCATTGTGTGGAAAATGTGTTTACACTAAACTCTAAATTAAGTCAAAGGAACTAAAGTCAAGAAATATAAATTAACTAGTAATTTAGTCAATTGAATAGAATGGGAATGGGGTAAAAAGCTGTAGTTAAGCACGCTGAAACGTCAGCTACTGCTTTATGCAGTTTAAATAGAAAAATCATGCCCAGTGTTCCCCACAGTGAAATAATATACACTGTCAGGCTACAGATATTACTTTTCTTAAGTACAAACAAATCTGAGACTACAATTTTATATATATCAGGAAGGACTGAATTTGCAGAACAACTAAGATGAGTAGTTTTCATACAACAGTTCAAGTGAAAATAAGGCCTAATGTTTTAGCCACTGTTTACATAAATACTTTTCTGGGCTTTTTTCACCAATATTTGTACTTTCACTGAAATACTTACCACGTCCTAAGCTTTTATTGAACTTTTCATGCACTGTTGAAAAAGACTGCAATGTTCCATCTTGGCCTGACAAAATATTAGCAGAGAACATAGAAGGGCAAAAATCAACTTTGTGTTTACTCATAACCTATCTAAGAAAGAAAAGCAGAAGATTAGCACTAAGAAACCTCAAACACTGTAATAAAGTATTTACTAAAAATTCTGGTCCAAGAAACAAAACCAAATACTTTTAAGTAGCAGAACTAATGGACACTAATTTTCTACATCCTGTATCTCATTCCTATTACTTTGCCCCACACATCACTAGAATGACACCTCTTTTACAGACATTTCTCCATGTTCAATTATTCTGTGCCTCTTCCTTTCTACACACAGTATCTAGCTGTTTTCCTAGCTTTTGATGATTAAAACCTTAAATAAGCTGGTATGTCCTTCAAGTATCTCCATAATACTTCCAAACTTTTCCATGACCCCATATACTCCCTCACCAACTAAAATATTTCTGTCTTTATCCTTTGCCTAACCAAAACATGCAGTGGATGGTTAAGAACTACACCGTGCTTAGCCAGTAAGCTAGACAAACAAAAATGGCAAAAGTTGAGCTGTCCATCTTTCCTGTAAACAGAACATTAATAGGACTTCCCTCCTCTACCCAGTGACCGACATTCACAGAATTCACAGGAATTTAATTTAATTTAATAGAGGGACAGAAGACTAGTGTGAACATCATGAGGTTCAAAAAGGCCAAGCACAGGGTCCTGCACCTGGGTAGAGCCAACCCCCGCTATCAATACAGGCTGGGGGATGAAGGGATTGAGAGCAGCCTGCTGAGAAGGATTTGGCGGTACTGGTGGGTGAAAAGCTGGACAGGAGCTGGCAATGTGCGCTCGCAGACCAGAAGGCCAACTGTATCCTGGGCTGCATCCAAAGAAGTGTGGTCAGCAGGTCAAGAGACGTGATTCTGCCCCTCTACTCTGCTCTGGTGAGACCCCACCTAAACTACTGTGTCCAGCTCTGGAGCCCTCAGCACAGGAAAGACATGGACCTCTTGGAGTGGGTGCAGAGGAAGGCCACAAAAATGATCAGGGGGACAGAATACCTCTCCTCTGAGCACAGGCTGAAAGACTTGGGGTTGTTCAGCCTCGAGAAGAGAAGGCTCCTGGGAGACCTTATTGCAGCCTTCCAGTACTTAAAGGGGTCTTATAACAAAGATGGGGACAGACTTTTTAGCAGGGCCTGTAGTGACAGGACAAGTGGTAATGGTTTAAAACTAGGAGAGGGTAGATTTAGACTAGATCTAAGGAAGAAATTTTTGACAAAGAGGGTGGTGAAACATTGGCATGGGCTGCCCAGAGGGGTGGTAGATGCCCCATCCCTGGAAACATTCAAAGTCAGGTTGGATGGGGCTCTGAGTAACCTGACCTAGTTGAAGATGTCCCTGCTCATTGCAGGGGGTTTGGACTAGATGACCTTTAAAGGTCCCTTCCAACCCAACCCATTCTATGATTCTAAGGTTCAAATTTAAAATTAGCCAACAGGGCCACTTTGTGGGGGATGTGGACAAGGCAGAACCAGAAACTAACAGAAAATGAAATTGCACAATGCATGTAAAATTAAAGGCACTGAGATGACTTTTAAAAATCAGAAGAATGACAAAACATTTTTACTAGGTGAAACAAGTAAGGAAACAGAAGATTAGTCAAAATGAATTTAAAGAATCTGAGAGACAATGGAACAATTATAATATTCAAGCAACCCTTCCTTGCTTCTACGATACAGAAGTAGGGCAGGATGCATATACTGGGAACTAGGAGAAATATTAAGCAGGATGAAAGCCAGTGACATAGGTGAAATTTTACAAAGTTAATTTGTGAAGATGTTTGTTCTAAGGAAACCAGTAGCGCCTGAAAGGGACCCTACAGCATTGCTACCTCGTTTCTGTTGTACAAAGTTTAACTACTGGTTCAGAAAGGAGTCTGTCTCCTTACACTGCAGATACATCAGATCTCAAATGCTTGAGACCCTTTTCACTTTAGTAGTTGCCTCTGTGCCCTCAACATATGTTTCAGTACAGTTAAAGCAGTAAACTGCAAAGGCAAATGTGAGGATTTTTAAGCAACTCTTAATTGTTACTGTGGTTCATCTGGTGTGAGCTGAATTACTGTCAAGTAACCAGTTACTTGAATCCAAGTTACTAGTTGGATGACCAGCAAGAGATTTTAGCACAGGTGGTTTTAGCACAGTGTATTGCTGTACCATATTAGGTGTTATATCCATCAAAACGTAGCATAATGTTTTCAAACATTGCCCATGTAGACAATTTCATTATTTCATAGTAATTAAAGATCAGGGGAAGAGTGTCTATTATTCCATTACTGAAGTGTTCCGGGCCACGAAACAGTCTGATCTAGTATTTAATTTCCTAAGGGTTATATTTATAGATTTTTAAACATGCTAGTTTCTCACATGCATTTTTACACTTTTAGATTAATATATTGGTAACAAGCAACCTTGGGAATATATATTACAGACACAATTGAGCTGTAACAAATTATAAAGACATTGCAACCCACAAAGCTTGCTCAAACTAGTGGGAAAAGTAGAATGGCTCCTCTAAGTTACTGAATACATTACACTGTTTACTTTTTCCCTGTCAGAACAGAATTTCCTTAGTTGTTATAGGTTTTCATTTTGACCAGTTGATAGTTCCTTACAAGATAATAAAACAATTTTTATTCATCAAACATATAAATATGGATGAAAAAAGCAGCTCCTAAGCTTTTCTGCTTGTAACTACTTTTCAGCCTACTCGCTGATGTATGTTCCTCTAGGGCAATGATGAAACAGGTTGATACAGTAATAAATTATACTGTCTACACTAATCACTTACTATGTTTCATAATTACACATAAGTAACACAGGAAATATAATATATTCTATTAATAAAACAAAAACCCCTAGCTCTGAATGTTTTCTTTATCACAGAAGGATATCAGACCAAAGAATGAGAATTCATACCTGCACTAAGAATTTGCTCTCCATTTTGCCCATGGTATCTGATTTTTGTTGGTGGTGCACTATGTCCCATTCGGCTTCTCAGTACACGTCCTGTACCACCAGGTCCATCAAAAATCCACACCTGCCTCCCCCCAAAAAAGCAGAAAAATTAAGCTGATAAGCATTACTCTGACAATAATTATATCTCTTGGCAGTGCAACAGGCTTAGCCAGGATCTGGTGCAGCGAACTTCACACACTGGGTTTCATCCTTGATCCTAAAACTCTCAAAGCTTCCACCACAGCAGCTGATTGTTTCCCACTGTTCATTCTATCATCCACCTCTGATGTCATTAGCATGCAGCACCAGGGACTTTTATCAACAGCAACTGCTCATGACCCAGAACATTATAAATGCAAATCAATATTTGAGATAGTGCACCAGGATATAAAGTGTCATTCTGGAAAAGTGGATCCAAAGCTTTGTTCTTCAACGCTATCATGAAGTGATAAATGAAGCAGTAACATCACGATAGCAAATCCTTAAGCTGCCCCATTACAGATAACAAGAGCCAGCAACTTCAGTGACTTAATGTTGTATTTGTTTCATTCCAGAACTGCTACTGCAATCCAAATTAAACATTTACACTTTGGAGTACTACAAGAGATAGAAAAAAGTAACAGCAGAGAGAACAGCTATTACAACTTACCCGTATAGCGTTATCAGCACCATTAGTAATAAGAAGTGGCTCTCCAGGGACAAACGACATACCAGCTACTGCTGTGGAATGGGCATCTTGCATCTGACACATTAGTTTCTTCTCTTCTAAGTCCCACAAAGCAATGTGTCCAATTGGGCTACCAGCTGCCATTACTGGGTGTCCATCTGCTCAAAACCAAACAAAAACCACAAAAAACCACCCCAAGAAAACCAACAAAAGATTTGCTTGTTTCCATTCAGCTCATTCTTATTGACTTCTCACATCTGAAAACTGATGCAAGAAGAGACTACAATCACAAGAAAAAAATTCTCAAGCTGATTCTAAAAATAATCTATGTTTTAACTGAAATATGCTAGTATTTCAAATAGAAAAGGCACAAAGGTCACTGATAATAAAAACAGGATTTTTTTCGTATCAGGTAACAACAAGTATATCTAAATCCAGCCACCGATGCTAGAGGTTTGCTTGAAAGTACAAGAGACATTGTACCTGTACCATTTTCAAGTTACTTTATACCCCAGATTCTTCTCCAAATTTATTAGACTTCACTCTTTGGAATGTGAAAACTACTGTATCACCACTTCAGAAGTTATCAGTCCCTTTTTTTTAAATTCTCTGAACTTTATGGCTCAACAACTTGCAGAAATAAATTCCAGAAGTTGATGACATGTTTATTCAATCATTCTAAGCAATAACTAAAACGTCAATTCACAGAATTTTAATTTTGTTCTAATTGTTCTATCCTGTTTCATATTAAAGAGATAAACACATCACACTGAAGTCTAAAAATATACTACAAATATTCAAGTTTCAAAACTTAACAAGATAAAATTCCACCAAATATCCTGCATAATTGGTGACTAATCTTTTCACTTCAACAAAAGAAAAAGCCAGTTTCCAATTTGCAATTACAAACATCATAGATAACTAAACCAGACAGTCCTAGGGTTTTCTTTTTTGGTAAAGCTTCTCAGATATGGAAATTTGACAAGTTCATTTTAATTTAAATAAAGAATACTTTACTCAAAGACTAAAATGAATACCCAAATTAAAACAAACAAGTTATAAAAGACAGGAAGTGTGAGAGGTCAGAGAATGTCTGAAAGCCACACATTCAAGCAGGTAATAGTAGTTATTTAACTGCATTAATACTTTGAGTTAAACAGCTGACACAAAAAGGCAC
>NW_010551367.1:0-8999 GCF_000687285.1 Phaethon lepturus | reverse complement strand
CATGTCTCACAAGTCTTTCCAGTAGCAGTCTTCCTCAACAGGGTCTGCATCAATCTATATTCTGTTAAGATTTGCAAGTTTGTCTATTCAAATGAGAGATTAGATTCAGTATCAACAGCTCTGTAGGCAGGATCAACACTAAAGTAACTAGCTTGAGGAATTAGTACATGCTCGTTAGACCAAAAAAAGCTGTGAATATAAACAATGGTTCTCAGTTACATTCATTCAGTAGTCACCCGACTATTAACATTCTAACTTTGTTTTGGAGGGGGAAGACACTATGGAGAAGCAGGTTTGGATACTAACTTAGAGAGTACTGATTACTCTGCACTAGCTCTGATAACTGTGTAATGTGTTAGCTCTTGGCACGCTGTAAACATAAACTGTCTTACATTTCTTGGAAGAAGTAATACTTCATGTCACAATTCCTGTGCACTGAGCTAGTACACAAGAAAATGCTATAAAGCAGCCAGTATGATGAAGATGCATGATCTCCCTATTTATTGGTAACTTTTCTAGATTATCTGCAGCCTCTGAAAACTAAAACTCTCAGGGCAAATTTTGATTCTGAAATGTTTTATCAAAATGTATTTTCCTACCTTCCACTTACGTTTTAGTGATTTTATCCACATTTGCACTACTTACCTGTACGAAAAGATATTGCTGTGATGGGACCCCAGTCTTGTTGGAATTTCATCAGAGTTTCATCAAACTTAATATTATGTACAATGATATGACCAGATACAAGACCAACTGCAACAACATCCACTGCTGGAGCCTGAAAGAAAAATTGAACAGCAACTGAAATGAAAAAGGAAAAGCTTGTTGCTGCACTATTAATACCAATACATACAAGACAATGTATATAAGTCCAGGACAAATAGTAAAGAAACAAATAAGGCATCTCGTATGAGATCTTCTGTGTATACTACCTCAATGCATGACTGAACGTCTGGTAAATCTAAACAAAGAGAAATGAGAGATGCAAGATTTTGTGCTTTGGATCCATACGTCCAAGTATCCATTGGATGAAGCAATTCTGTTTATAGAAGCTGTAAAGCCTTTGAAAAACACCTCACTTCAAGTTTGCAATAGTTCTGGTAGGCCACTATACACCCTGACACACACCTCCATATTTACAGGTTTTATCCAGGACAACTCCAGATCATTTTCAAAGCTGTCATCAATGTTACCAGTACGTTTTAATTAAATTTTATCTACAAAAATACAGCAAACATATTCACAAAATCTTTTCTTAAATCAGCTAAATCTACATTTTATTAACCTCTAAAGAAAAACAAATTTAACAAAAAGCTACCAGTGTAACAGAAGTTACACGATACACATGCATCCTGCAAACAAACTGTTTCTGTGAATTCATTACATCATTCAGTGAGTAAAGACTACAGACATGATGAACACAAGACTATAGGTATCATCAACACAAAACAACTAGGACGCAAAATTTAACAGAACTAGGACTCGAGGAAGGGCAGATAAGCCTTCAAGTTTACCTCTCTTCAATGTCTCAAATGCTCAAGAGATAGTTATTAAAATTACTTGAGAGAATACAAGTCATCTTTATTGCTTTAATTTTAAACAGTGATATTTTGCCTGCTGTTCTTGATCAGTTATGTAAGAAAATACGATACCAAAAACACTAACTTGTTCAAGAGTTGTGACCGCTAAGTGCCATCCTGGAAATGAGTATAAGAGTTTGCTGGAAAACAAACAAAAAACATGAATCAATTAACCTTTGGGGATTTTTCACAACAAAATGGATGCTTTATATGGACTTACACAGAAAAGTCCATCAGTTTTCTGTCCTTACAAACAAGTTAAAAGGGAAAAAACCCGAACAACTGTGATACTAATAAGTAAGGTTAAGATTAAAACTTATGGTTAATTTTTATTGAAAAAGACAGTGCCATGCATTAATACTGAAAACGTGACATAATTACATAACATATTCATTACATAATTAATAGGGAGGAAGAATCCCTTCTATGCCAGTTGCTCCCCATGTGTTTCTGCTCTTCAGAATTCTTAATATCAACATAAAAAGCCAGTCTTAGTCCAACTTCTAATAAAAATAAATCCTTCATTTGCTGGGCAATTTCCCTAAATAAAGAGACTAAAACGTCTTAGAAGCATATCCCATCTTGTTTCTTTCAGAAATGGCAATAGCCAAAATGTGAAGCAGGACTTCACCAACAAGGCAGTCATGCAGTACTTACTAGGGCTGAAATTATGAACACAGTATTTAAGCACAGATATGATTAAAAAAACTATTCCATCACCACAGATATAAGTTGTCATTCTTAAAAGACTGCCAGCAGCCATGTGTTACCACGTCTCACTCTGTTTTCTTGCCAGAGATCATCAAACTTTCCCTTGAGTTCTACCAATTTACTTTTTTGTCTAATTGTGCCTGCACCTATCTACAAAATAAACTACTTGGGGAACAAACAGTCAAAAACAGATATTGCTTTACCCAGCAATGTTACTAAAGAGCAGTAACAGTCCCGTAAATTTTTACAGAATTAAAAGAGAAACTAAGTCATCTAAGGAAGACTTTTTGTTACCTAGATGCATTGCATCTCAGATGCTGTGACAGGCATTGAAGAGACATAAGAGTACCATGAGACATTTACTTTTCTGCATTTTTAGGTTATTCCTATTTGCCAATTTATATAGCATATCCAGAAACTTCAAAACAGCAGAATATGAAACAAAAAAATTAGCAAATAGTTATGAGAATAAAACACTGAACTACGCAAGCTGAGTTAACACCTTTTTGCAGTATTGCATACATTATCATGCAAGGAAGTTCACTGTAGCTGTCATGAGTTAGAAAGCAGCTGATTGTGGCAGGAATGAAATACTGCCACTATGGACAGTGCTCTACCGGGACGTGCTCAGAGGCAATTACATGTCTACACATCTCTTATTTGAGTATAATGATCAAATGCTAGTAATTACCTCCATGCTACTTTCCAGCACTTCCTTGGACTCACAACAACTAAAAAATTAAGCTTGGAAGAAGGGAGGCAAAAGGTCTGAACATGCATTTACTGGTAATTTAATTAATTTTCATGGGAAAGCTATGTGATTCCAAGAAATTAAAAAGAAAAGTAATTACAAAAAAATTCTTGAACAATCTCTGGCATTTTTCAGTGAGAGTAAACACTACGCAACTTGAAAGGCATCAGCATTCAGGGAGCAGCAGCAGCATTCTTTGCTCCTGGAGATAGACCAACTGAAAACTTGTGCCAAAGGACTCATGAGGTAAAAGATTCCATGTTCAAAATCTATGGTACTTAGAAGTATTATTTGCTGCGTATCAAACTACTTGGAGCATGAAGTGTATCCAAGTTATTCAGAATCTTACTTGGATCTTATATTCCATAGCTGCAAGCTCCCTTGTTCACTTCCAAGAAGAATTTTATTCAAATAGGTGCTGGGATGCAGAACTGCAGAAACTGCAAAAGTGGTCTTATCAAAATCCACTTGAAGATACTCCTCTGCAACAAAGTAAGAAACAATGTTAGTGTGGCTACCCCTACAAATCTGCACGCTTGTCATCCCTTGGCAAATGTAAAGGCAGAACTGGTGTTTACTCTGTACAAATCTCCTAACTGGTGTTTCTTGCATTAAAGGATTAGCTAACACGTAACAGGACAGGATAAACTTGTTTATGTTATAACATCTGTTGGCTTGAAGGTATATTTTTTCCCTATAAGCCTACCTAACACCACAATGCTGGCAAAACTGTAGTGATTTATATCTTTCTGAAGGATTCCTGCTCCTGCCTGAGCAAAACACCTCATCTGATTAGCATGCCTTTTGCTTGTTATAGCAACTTCAAATCTCTAAAGACTGTCTGCAGTCACTTTTGAGACTCAGCATCCAAGGAATGACATTGGTCACACCAATGAGAAAGCTTTCTAAAGAAAAAAACTTCAGGACACTGAAGCAGGATTTCATAAGGCACTTTACAATGGCATGAGAAGATGCTGACGCAATCAAAAGATTATTCGTAAGAATTTAGTCTTACCCAGACTGGTAAATATCAAGGAATGACAGGATTTCAGAGATGGTGATGAAGCTCTGTACCACAGTCTTTACCAGAGAATGGAACACTAAAATGCAATTTCTGCATAAGCATATCTCTTTATACCTATAGGGAACCTTACTGGGTCTTTGCATGTGGTGCAGGATCCATTCATGAAAAACTACTGTAGGATTAGGACTCCAGAGTACTATGTAAACGGTAATATCATTTAAAGATTTTTTTATTTTCTAAGAATAAACTACTTCTGAACCTGTGGATTTAAAAAAAACTTCTTTTTTTAAAATCACTATGTCACAATGCTATACCAGCCCATAAAGTAGCAACAAAAATAAAGTGTCTCTCACCTTCTGACTGTATATTCCAAACGATAAGAACATTATCGACATCCACAGAAATGACATGATCACCAAAAGGCTGCAGAAGGTGTATCCTTGCCTTGTGACCTTCGTAGGTATGAACCACCTGTAATTTCAAATAGAAATGGTTTCAATATAAGCTGTTCAGGTAGCATATCATGTTAACATAATACTTGAGGACAGGTAACACATGTCAACAACAATTTTAAATAAAATACAAGGAAAGGCCACGCAGCTTTAAGTGGAAGATAATTTTCTCTGATATTTAAAACTGTTAGAAAATATGTTTCAACTAAATATTTTGATTATTTTGTTTAACTTTAATTTATGTGAACAATTTATTTTCAAGTAACTACCTAATTATTGTAATTAATTCATAAAACACAGGTCAGTCATTACAAAACTTGCTCATACATTCTTCTATTCTAAGCTTTTTATTTCTCCTTCTACAGTTTTTGTTTCCTTAAAATTTAAGGTACTGAATATCTACGGAAATACACACTTGTAGAACATTAACTGTCTTGAAAACACAAACACTACACAACTGTTTTGTACTACTAAGCAATAAGTAAACTAATAAAAACCTCTTTGTTCCTGGCAAAAGCATGGAGAATGTTGTCATATGAAGCAAATATCAACATGCGGTCTGCTGCCAAACATGCAATGTCTTGTGGCAAAGCATTACCTATTAATCAAAAAAAAAGAAAAGTTCAGCACGTTTCAGGTTCATAACAAAAGAGAAAGCCTGACAGTGTATTTAATTTAGCAATGGTGACCCATCAAGAAAGCTCTCCTGTTCAACGTTCTGTTGAATTTCTTAGAGAAATGCACTCATTTCAGACTAAGGTAAATATTACCATAAATAACATCACACTGGTAACAACAACATTAAGTAACATACCTATCACAAGGTGGTTCTTTTAGAAAAACACTTAATAATAAATTACTGAATTACCACTGTAAGTAAAGGCACACGTTAACTTCATTACAAAGAGGTTATCCCAACGTAACACTTCTGTGGACTGTGAGACCCCATAGCCCACTGGACTGGAACACAAATGAAAAACTGAAGTCTCAGCATTAGTAATGCATATTAGGTTAAGCCATTCTGCCAGATCTAGAAGCTAATGACCCACTCCTGCACCCGTTTCCTGGTTATAGCTAGAGACATCAGGAATTCACCGCGCTAAGCGTACATCTCACTCCCCACCTTGTGGCTGCTTCAGAAAGAGTATTCACTATTGTGATCTGCTACTTTACTAGCTCAAAAAGAGTCAAAGCTCCAGACCACATTAAGAAGCTTTTGGTGTGGTCCCAAACAGCAGAAAACTGAAAAAAATTCTCTAGGGAAAAATACTCCCAATCTAGGAAAATATAAAAATGCAAATCACAGTGTCTAACGACTGTACAGAGAAACACCAGACCAAAAATCAGATTCTGTGGGAGTGTGCCTATGATACAAACTTACATGATCACATAGCAGCCTTCCCCAAAACGTTGCTTTGTACTATGAATTATTATCAGACACAAAGAATCCTGTAGCCTTTGCTGTACTGCAGCACAGCTTCAATGGGAAGAACTAAACCAAAAAAAAAAGGCTGTGCTTTATGAGAGGTCTCATTTATTTGACCACATTAGACATCTTCCCTACATAGTGCCTTTGCAGTGACTTAGGCCTACAATCAGGTTACAGATACCTGCTACTCCACATGAGCTGTATGCAAGTCCACTTAGGCCAAGACAGTTTTAGGCACACCCCAATTAAAAAGTTCAGGGCTCCAACCACTAACATCAATACACCAACAACACTGCACAGAGAGGCACATAGTTCATTTCTTCAATCGCAGTTTTGTATGTAAACATCTCAATTTCTCAAAAATCTTAAATGATTACATCTGTAAGAAGATATAGCCCACGGAGAAGGATTTCACAGAATATGCAACGTTTTCACCATTCTGTAAGTTAAAAACAGAAGTTACATTAATGTCTTCACAGGTGTATTCACTGCTGATCTTCTAAATCTAGTCCCAGTTGTGCGACAGTTATTTATTCTCAAGTTTATAAGTTCTCTGTTAATAAAAAAATATTTGCTTTATAAAGTCCATGCAAAAGTTCGTGGTATACCGAAGTAAAAGACCTACTTTTCAAGACAGCATGCACCTCACTGAATCATCTAAACGTCAGCTGAAAATCATCTAGTCCAACCTCCCACCCAGCTCCTCCCAAAGCTAGATTATCACTAGTACTATATCAGACTAACTGCAGCTATGCCCAGCTGAATCTTGAAAACTTCTGGGGAAGGAGACTGCTCAAGCTCTACACTGTACTACAGCTCCCTCTTAGTCAGAGGCATTTTTTATAACCTCCACTATGACCCTCTCAAGCTGCAATCTCTGGCTGTTGCCCCTTGTTACTGTCTACCATTACAACCACAAATTCAGCTCTGCCATCTTCGTAACTGCCCTTCAGGTAACAGGCTGCCTCTAGGTCACCCCATATTTTTCCTTCCATAAGGCTAATAAATCCAGTTACTTCAATGTCTCTTCTCACAGTGACACTCCCAATTCCTCAGCTTCCCTCCTGAAAAAGAAAGGGGAGTGGTGGGAGGGGGAGAACCACATTGAATATCGCAGTCCAGGTATGGCCTCAGCAGCACGAAGTATAGGAGAATAACCACTTTCCCTGATCTGCTGGTCATGTTCCTAATGTAGCTCAGTACACGGATTGCCTTATTCAGTCACTACATTGTTGGTCCACGTTCAACCTGGCAACAGCACAGCCCCAGCTCCTTTTCAGCAGGGTGCCACACAGTCAGTCAGCTCCTGGCTTGTTCTGTCCCAGGTGCAGGATTCTGCACTTTCCCTCCCTGAACTTGGCAAGGTTTCTGTTGGCCCAGGCCTTGCATTTTGCAACATCTTGCGAGACTGAAGCTCTGCCATCCTGGGTGTCAGCTACTCCTCCTAACATAGTATTGTCTGCAAATTTTTACAAAAAGTGCACGCCGCCTCATCACCCAGGCTATTGATGAAGATGCTGAGCAGCATGGGCCCTGCTGTTGACACCTAGGGTGCTACGCTTTATTACTAACTGCCAACTGGATGTCAAGCCACTGATTTATACCCTCTGTATCCAGCAGTCCAGCCAATTTTTAACATTCCCTGAAGACTTTTACTCCCATCTGCACCTGCTCTGTTCCTGTAATTATCTTCCTCCTACAACACAGCCTTCTAGTAACCACAAAAAAAACAAAAAAGGAGATCTGGAATTAACTGCTTTATTTATTGATCAGTCCTTGAAGCCTGGGGTGTTTTTGGAAGAACAAGATGACAGGAATAGAAGGTTCACAAGGTATATCCCTAAGAGAACTAAGTTACAATTGCAACAGCAGTCTCTTATTTTCAAATTGATATCTGATATTTCTGAGACTCCTTTCAACATATTTCAGTTTAAGTATTAGTACATATAATTAATTTTCCATTTTTGACTTGATAATCAAGTGCTGATGTCAGATGTGTTAAAAAAACAACAAATGAGAAATGAACAATCTGCGCGTACTTACTCACAGCAACAATACCAAGCTTCTTCACCTGCAAGGAAAATGTTAAAAAGGCATTTTTAGTGATCGGTTGCAATGAATTTGCTCTAAACAGAAATTCAAAATTCTAGGAACCACCCTAGATAAGGAATTTGCATGCTTCACAACACAGAAAAATATTCATCTTAGTATACAACATATCTACAGGAAAACTCACAAACAGCAGGTCAAAAGGAATGGGAAAAAACAACCATTCAGCAACAGTAAGTTGTGCTTCTTGATATACTTTACCCTCATGCACAGGAAATTAAGCACACGTTTAGCCACCCTGCAGACCTTAGGCAAATTTGTTTTCGTATCATCTCTGCTACTTTGTTTCCACTACAACCACACTGCATTATTATCTTATCTCTGTTAACATCAAATTTGCTTCAGTTACAGTCATCTTTGCCCACTGATATTCATTACTATTTTAGTTGAAAGTCTGTGGAGAAGATCAACATGCATGAACACTAAAGACTACCATAAAGTCACAGGAAGATCTATGCTGTCTGCACTGTGCTGTTCACTGGATTCACTCGATTCAGTTGTTTTGTAACTGTTTCTATACACCGAAAATGCTTTTATTGTAGAGCAAGAAGCGAGTCACTGTCACAGGTTTTCATCTTGCAGAACTGAATTATGCTCATCTGCTTCCATACAAGAGAAGTTTTAATACGTTCCAATGCATTGCCTCCTAAAACTGTAGCCCTCAAACGCTACACCGCAGCTATCCAAACTGCAAGTGAGCTTTGGGCTATCTAGCAACGAAGGAAAAGCTTCCGCATTTGGACGCTCCCCTGCCCGATGGATGGGCTATGCTGCACCAGCCAGGGCACGCAGAAACCCGCCAGAGCTGCCCGCACGGCTAAACAAGCCCGTTTTGTCCTGTTTAACCAGCAGCTCCTCTTCCTCCCAGTCACTCTCCGGCGAGCAGTCCGGACTGACGCCGAGGCCCGCTGCCTGGACTCCGCGGCCCTCCTCACGCGCTCCC
>NW_010551366.1:19319-26803 GCF_000687285.1 Phaethon lepturus | reverse complement strand
CGGCGGCTGCTCCTCGTCCGGCGCCGGGGGACGAAGCGAGGCAAACGCTCTGCACTTTGGGGGGAAGAAGGCCCCTGGTGCCTGCGGCGGTGCCGCCGCTCGTCGGGGTTACCCTGTTCGGGTACTACCCAACGGAAGTTGCCGTGCAGTAACGTAATGCTTTTCATCACTAATAAAAATAAGCTCTGTGAAAAAGAACCAACCAATCAAAAAAACCCCAAGCCATCAAAAGCAGCCTAGTGTTGAAGTGGGTCCCAGAAGTACATCACGAGTCTCTGTAAGCTTTCTTTTGAAAAAACTCTTGGTTTTGGTTTTACTTACTTTTAAACTTACCCATTCTTCTTAGTATTTTTCTTACCACCTCGATCTGCTGGAGTTAGACAGAAAAATCGGCAGGTTGTTTCCTCGGTGGACTCTTCTTAAGGTTGTTTCATCGGCTGTTTTGTGTCCAGTGGATGGTGGTTCCTTCTGTATAGCTGATAGGGTGTTGCGGAGAGTCTCTCCCATGAAATCCTGGAGGTGTGGTGTCAGCGTTGTGGGGGAGCACCTGTGCTCTAGTTGATGTTTGTTTAGTTAATATGCTCTTGTTCATTGGGTTGATTGGAAAGGATATCTTTACCTATGAGACTGATGGGTGGTTTTCTTTAAAGTTGAGAGAATTGAGACTTGCAAAGAAAAGTAGGTGGTGTTTGGTAGAAAGATTAAACAGTAGAGTGGATTTTTGCACTTTTCTGAAAAATGCTACTTGGTTCTGTTTATGTTGTTTCACATTATAGCGTGTTGTCATAGTCCACTGCAAATCTTCAGCTTATTTTCAGTGTTGTGAAAAGGAACATATGCAACGTTGTGGTTGCTATACTGGAAATATGTCAAATGATTTGGGTTTTTCTTCCAAATGGAAAGTTCCTTGTGTATGAAAGATTTATCTGCTTCTTGAAGCAGGTGTGTTTTTGCATGAAACTGTTTTTCAGGTGATTACATTCTTTTCCTGCATTGTAAACTACTGTTTGACACTGCTAGATATGAAAGTATATAGTTGAATCCTTCTTATATAGGATTGCTTGTTTCTTTTAAAGGTCTAATTAAAAAAAGGTCGTCTTTTCCTAAATGTATTTGCCATTTTAATATAAGTCTGAAGAGCATAGTTGTATCTTTCTCATTTGTAAGTCTGCTGTTAATGTCCTGGAAGATCTGTAAATATCTGCGTGTGTTTTAATTCCTTCTGTTAGGGAGTTTGTGGATGGTTTGGTAGTACTTCTTTCTCTAAGTTCACTTTGGTAATGTGCTTATAACTTGAAAACAGCTTGACTGGGTTGTGTGAGGAGGAGGCAGTTATTTGTTCTTAGTGTGATTCATTCCTGGTTAGTTTTCCAGAGAATTACAGTTTCAGTATGAGATGGTCTACTAAGCAATGAAAGATAAAGGGTTTTCCATCCCTTCTTTAAATACAAAATATGTATGTTGCCACTTAAAATGTTGGTCTCTCTTATTTAGATGTAATCCTGGGAAAACAGTTTTTATACAGGGATGGAAAAAATGGACATTTGATCAGGATATGGATAACGAAATAACAGATTACAACTGAAAATACAGTATCTCAGTGGGGAGTTCTTACTGTGTGCTCTCTAGAGGTGACTGCCTAGAGGTGGCTGTGAAAAGTTGCTTAGTATCACCCGTTTGCGCGACTCCTGAAGAATTCTTCACGTGCAGATATAGGGACGTTTTCTGAGGTGCGGCCTATCTCGCTTTGTTCAAATAAGATGTGCAGTTGGAGGAATGAATATCATTATTGATGGAGCAAGGTTTCTTAAAATTCAGGGTTTTCAAGTATTCTTGCTTTTGATTCTTTGCCTTTGAAAGAGTGATTTGCTCACCTATTGGTGATGGGAAAATTTTAAAGATTCTTCAAATGTTTTCTGGTTCTTTTCGTATTCTTTGTGGAAGGTACATTCATGTCTCGAAACCATACAAAAACTGTGCAGTGCAATTACTGACAAGTCATACAGGGGTAAGGTATTAGAAAATGCACTCTTACTCTTGTGGTTGTTGTATGTTGCAGTGCCTTGTGGTGGTTGCAGGTTTGAACTTTCTATATATACAGTTCTTTGTGGACTGTTACTGCTGTTGTGTTGCCTGCATTGATTTTTGCCTCCATTTATTCTTTATTGCAGTCTAAAAGTTGGTTTTAATTGGTTGCCCACAGGATTGGCTTGGCTTCTGCTACTTGTTAAGAAAAAAACATCTGTCTTTGCAGGTAAGAGCCTTTGAATTGAAGACTTCTTTATATGCATATTGAGTATATCTTAAGAAATATTTGAAGCTTTTGGAACCTGTGAATTGGTATCAAAACACTTGGGTCAAGTAATCTATAGCTAGTCTCTTTACTTTGACTCCCACTGGTGATGGTGGTTCTGGCAATGTTGTTCTTGTAAACAGAATTTCCTGCCAAACTAATGTTTTGTTGTTTCATCAGCATGTGGTAGTCCGGAACACTCTCCCAGTTATTTTGCACTGTTGGAAAATGTAGTTACTTTGCTGCAGGCCACAGGTCTGCATGTTTCTAACTATTGGAGTTTAGAAGTGTACAGTAATTGGTTCTAATTAGGTTTTTCACCATTTAAAGGGGTCAGATAGTCATCTCTGAGCTAATTCAAACCTATCTTCATCTAACAGGTTGATTTTAGCCTTGGAAAAAAAAAAAAAGCCAAACTGTAGTCTACAGTTCTAGCTTTTGTTAGGCAGTCTCAGCCTGGATACTTAAAATTCTTCTTACAATACCAAGGTTGTTCCAGTTCTTAGTCTTCGTCCAAGAATTGCCAGATATGTTGTGTGTGTATGTACCATGTGGGTATTGTACTTTAATACTCCCCAGGGACTATGCTGAATCTTCTAAACTTTTCATAAATTGAAATATGCCTGCATCTGAAGAGGCTAGTCTGGTGTTTTTATCACTTTATGCATATGTCCCAAATTGTGCCTATTTTACTGACTAGCCCATAAATGAAAGAACTAGTATGGTCATCCTGTACACCTTTTTCTAGTGTAACATCAGCGTTTTTAAAGGTGTTACTGTCAAGACATATAGGCATGCTGTTAAGTCTCATCAAATGAGTTGAATCAGGTTGATTGTTGGCAGCCCTTTACTCTCTGGTTTTGATCTTGACTTGCTAACAGGGATAGCTTGGCCACAGTACAACTCTAGGATTTTGTGCTTCTGATCTCCTCAAAAACACACCAAACACACAAAATGACAAAAACTCCTACTTTTGCCTTAAAGTACCTTTTTGTACAGGGGCGAAAACAGGCAGCCTGAGAACACCTCTAACAGCCCAACAAAAAGCTTCCAATGCACACTTAACAGGTGTGTAGCCCATTCTGTGTCTGAAGTTAATGTTGCCTCTGTATGTATGTTGATCTTTACAAGTAAACAGTGAAATATTTGAACAAGCGTTGCTTTTTCAATAGTTGGAAAATTTGAGTGGGTGGGTTATTGTCTCTGAAGTGCGTTTTGGGAAAAATCGGACTTCTGAGTGTTTAGAAATGTGAAATTTGGCCCTTCTGTTCCTTGTGGTTTCTCTTTAAATCACAGAAGTGAAACTAATACTTTGTTACAACACTGAAAACCTGTAAAATTCAAAGCAGATAATGTTCTGACAAAATATTTTTTGCCAAAAATATTTGATGGAGTAAAGTCCTTAAAATTCTTTTTATTCATACCATGCTACTGTTAGCTTTTGCTTAATAGCAAGCATTTGCTTAATACCATGCATGGAATTAACCATGCAGAAGTCATTGCAGCTACTTTTTCTAGCAACTATATGCCTAAGAAGCTGTTTGGGGTTTTTTGTCAATAGTGATTTAGTGGAACTAAATAGAATACTTAGTGACAAAGCTTCAAGATACCTCTTAGCATTTATAATGAAGTTTTGAATTTAGTGCAAGATTGAAATGCTTGCATTATCCCAGAAGTTATGTAAATGATCAAATGCTTGAACTCCTTAAGAATTCTTTTGTGACCTTAACTCTTAATTTGTCTTCTGGGCTAGGTTCGTGGAATCATTAGTAAATGCAGTTCTGATAAAGGTTCAGTTCTGATAAAGAATATATGATGTTCTAAACCAGCAGATCTGAGCAGAAAAACCTTCACAAGTTGTCTTTATTCAACTAATGGCCATATCAGGTTGTCATCCCTTTTCTATTAGTAGGGGAGTAACTAAAAGTAATCTCCCATTTGACACAAGAAACTTCAAATGTTTAACTCCTGATGTGTAAACATTTCTGAAACTCATTTCTTCTTATAATAGGTAATAGAGAAAATTTAAACCTCGTAGCAAGATTTGCCGTTAGTATTATTTTAGTTTTCAAAGCATAGGTACAAAACCAGGGATGCTTTTATACTGCTTGCTTGCCTCAGGATCATCTGATTCAAAAGCAATCCTGTATCATAATGTAGTAAACTTTGTTTTTACAATCCCCTCTAGTATGGCTTCCTTAAAGTAGGCAGAATTTTCATTTTAACTTTAGTTTCAGAGATGCTATCAATGTTAGGCACATTTGAAATAAAACTACAGAATCATTGAAAAATACTGCTGTTTTAAAACAGTGCGAAAAGTCTTACATGCTTTCTTAGATCTCACTTTGACATGTGTTTTTTCACATGGGCCTGTTGCTGTTGGAAGATGATTGGGCAATGAACTTTACTCTCAAATTAAATGTAAGTGTCGCTATAAGAGATAAATGCAAGATGTTGCTTTTGTTGCCTTGCCATGGAGAAGGAAAAGTTGCTTTTAAAAAGCAACTCCCCTTTCTGTTACTGTCATCCCTTGGTGGAGTAGGGGTTTGCTTAGCAGTATGTACAGCTAGACTTTTTTTTTTCTTAGACCTTCTCATGTTCGTCTTGCAAGTTCCAGTCTTTCCTTCAAGATGGTGTAGTAAGGAATTGGACTTTCATTCACAGCGGCTAGAGCAGCAGAGCTGACTTGGTGCCAGTGGGCTTGTCTGCTGTTTCCTTGAGGGAGAAAGGTCTTCCACACTTTTCTGGTGTCAACTGGATGTGGGCCAATGGCCTCTAATACCCCAGTATGTTACTTGAGTTTATTAGTGTATAGAAGGGGTTAGCTCTGGTTTATTGGGCAACAAAACAAAATACTTGAAAGTACCCATTTGAGTAATCTGAAGTTCCATCATGCAAACGGAAGAATTCCTAACCCCCCCCAACCCCCCGTAGAAGAATTGTTACTCTTGTTTTCAGTAAGTACTGAATTCAGCCTTACCTGGCGTGGTTAAATTGTTGGATAGTGGCTTTACCTAGTAGTTAAGGATGTATTCGAGGCATGTCTAGTCTAAAGCAGTTGGAAGACCTGGGCAGACAAATGCAGCTGACCTAAAGATTTGACTGTATGCTGGGATATAGTGCTTAGCTGAATGTGAAATGTTGGGAGATAGTTACCGATTGTAGTTGGTCATAGTTTTGGCATACAGCCAAAAGTCTTTGGTAGTGCACTGCCTCCTGGTGTTGCGTTGTATCATCTGGTTCATTCTTGATTTCAAATGCTTAGTTAACACCATTTGTATGTGACTAATGTCAGCCTTAGAAGTCTTCCATACAGATACCGAACTGGCTTGTACTTAGGAAGTCAAGAAGTTTCAGAGGTGAAATGGCTCAGGTGAAACAAGTTGCTACTCCTAACTGTTTAGGATGAGAGGCTGGCCTCTGCACTGGTGAATTGTGCTGGTATTAATGTGGTGCTTTGAGTCTTTACTGAAGGCTTGTAAAGAATAAGTGGGAATTGCCTAGTTTCCTGTTTATCTTGAACTTTTGATATGACTTCAGGCTCTTCTGTAGAATGTGTGTAAGGTAACTGTCAAGATCTATCTGTTCAAAATCGATCTTAAGCTTCTGCTAACATCAGCTGCAGAGGTGAAAGTAATTTACTTGTGCCTGAGACAAAAAATGTAATATTAGACAGAACATCTGCAACTATTAAAGAATTATATCTTGGTTTTGGAAGCTGTAAATGCCAAGTTATCTTGGCTTATCCTATCTACCTAGGTTATGCATAGATGTTAATCTAGTTTAGGTGAGGTCTGTATAGTCACAAAATGTCTCGGGCTAGTTGTAACAGTTAGCTACCTTCATGGTCACCTAGACCTCTTGCCTTTGCTAGGAGAAAAACAGAAGATCAGTATAATCTGGATGGTCCCTGTCAGGATGTTGTGTGAGTCTCACTGTTGCTAGTTGTCCATGATGGGTTTTTGTTTGTAACCCACTGTTATGTTTCCAGTCGTCTTCATCTGGCAGGAGATAAAATCCCTCCCCAAATGAAAGAGAACTTTTTATTTCCCATAGGTGTGCACAATTTTTTGCAGTCACTTTGCCAGGTACAGTGGATACCATATCACTGTATGGTAAATGAATTTTGTTTGCTTGGCTAAAATACTCATTTTGGTTATGTTCCGTTAAATGTTCAACTACTGATATAATAGTTCTGATTTTTGCTGTTCCTTAGTTGTTTTTTTTACTGACACTTGTGGGTCTTAGTTAACAGTTATTCTGGAATTTCTAGCGCAAAATGTATACCAATTGTGTTAGTAAATGCTTAATACTTCAATCTGTGTGAAGGAAACATGAATAAGGAGCTTGGAATATAAACATGCTTAATCTTTGCAAGATGCTGTTAGGTGTATGTAAACAAATATAGTAGATGGTGTCATAAACAGTAGTCTGACATAGCCGTTGCCTTTTCTCATCTGCAGGTGTGTGTTGTTTCAGCGCAGCATGGCTGTGGTCATCCGCTTGCAAGGTCTCCCGATTGTGGCGGGGACCATGGACATTCGCCACTTCTTCTCTGGATTGACCATTCCTGATGGGGGCGTGCATATTGTAGGGGGTGAACTGGGTGAGGCTTTCATCGTTTTTGCCACTGATGAAGATGCAAGGCTTGGTATGATGCGCACAGGTGGTACAATTAAAGGGTCAAAAGTAACACTATTGCTGAGCAGTAAAACTGAAATGCAGAACATGATAGAACTCAGTCGTAGGCGTTTTGAAACTGCCAATCTAGATATGCCACCAGCAAATGCTAGCAGGTCAGGACCACCACCTAGTTCTGGAATGAGTGGAAGGGTTAACTTACCTACTACTGTACCTAACTTTAATAATCCTTCTCCTAGTGTAGTAACTGCTTCTACTACTGTGCATGAAAGCAATAAAAACATATCCACACTTTCTACTGCCAGTATGGGGACTGCACCTCCAAATCTTGGGACTACCTTTGGTAGCCCAACGTTTAGCTCAACTATACCTAGCACAGCATCCCCAATGAACACAGTACCTCCTCCACCAATCCCTCCTATCCCAGCTATGCCATCTTTGCCACCTATGCCTTCTATTCCCCCGATACCTGTTCCACCTCCTGTACCCACACTGCCTCCTGTTCCTCCAGTTCCTCCAATACCCCCTGTGCCCCCCGTACCTCCAATGA
>NW_010551366.1:0-19288 GCF_000687285.1 Phaethon lepturus | reverse complement strand
CTAGGCCGCCCATATCAGAAATGCCTCCTATGAATCCTCCACCTGTAGCACCTTTACCCACTGGAATGAATGGGTCTGGAGCAGCAGTGAATATGAACAGCAGCTTGAATCCATTGTTTATTGGTCCCATGAATCCTGTAAATCCTATGCAGATGAATTCTCAAAGTAGTGTCAAGCCTATTCCAATCAATCCAGACGATTTGTATGTCAGCGTTCATGGAATGCCCTTTTCTGCAACAGAATCTGATGTGAAAGACTTTTTCCTTGGGCTTCGTGTGGATGCAGTCCATATGCTGAAGGATCATGTAGGTCGAAATAATGGAAATGGACTAGTTAAGTTTTTTTCTCCTCAAGATACATTTGAAGCACTGAAGCGAAACAGAATGCTGATGATTCAGCGCTATGTTGAAGTTAGTCCTGCAACAGAGAGACAGTGGGTGGCTGCTGGAGGCCACATAACTTTCAAGCAAACCATGGGTCCCTCTGGGCAGTCACACCCTCCTCCTCCCCAGGCTCATCCTAGGTCCAAATCTCCTAGCGGACAGAAAAGGTCACGGTCAAGATCTCCCCACGAGCAGGGTTTCTGTGTTTATCTGAAGGGTCTTCCCTTTGAATCGGAGAACAAACATGTGATAGATTTTTTTAAAAAGCTGGATATAGTTGAAGACAGCATTTATATAGCTTATGGACCTAATGGGAAGGCAATTGGAGAGGGTTTTGTTGAGTTCAGGAATGAAGCTGATTATAAGGCAGCTTTGTGTCATCATAAGCAGTACATAGGAAATCGCTTTATTCAAGTTCATCCAATTACTAAAAAGGCAATGTTAGAAAAGATAGATGTAATTCGTAAAAGGTTGCAGAACTTCAACTATGACCAGAGAGAAATCCTTATGAATGCTGAGGGGGAACCAGGCTCGCCAAAATTGTGTGCACATATATCTAATATTCCATACAATATAACAAAAATGGAAATCATTCAGTTTCTAGAGGGACTGGCAGTAGAAGAAAACTCTGTACAAATTCTTGTTGACAATAATGGGCAAGGTTTAGGACAAGCACTGGTTCAATTTAAAGCTGAAGATGATGCTCGTAAGGCAGAGCGTTTGCACCGTAAAAAACTGAATGGAAGAGATGTTGTTTTGCGTTTGATAACTGTAGAAGAAATGAGAGACATTGAGAGAAACCCACCATCTCAAGGGAAAAAGATACTGAAGATACCGATACAAGGAAATGCAACTGTGCCAGGAGCACAGGGTGCTGGTGGGGATGAGCATGCCTTCTTGGGGGGAAATTCTAAAGATGCCAACAATGGTCCTCCATTTAATTTCCCTGGTAACTTCAGTGGGTCTGGCACATTTGGTCCCCCTCTTCCACCGCCTGGAATAGGTGGCTTTCCTGATTCTAGACCAGGAATACCTACAGTTGCAACTAGTGGTTTACCTGGTGCAGGTATTGAGGTCCCAGGTTTTGCAGGTGGTCCTGGTAGTTTGAGTGGACCGGCAGGTTTTGCAGGGGGTCCTCAGACTTTTGGTAATGGTCCTGGCAATTTAAGTGGACCCCCTGCCTTTGGTGCTGGTCCTCCAGGAATTGCTAGTGGTCTTGGACACTTAAGTGGACCTCCAGGGTTTGGACCTGGACCAGGAAATATACATATTAGTGGACCCCCAGGTTTTGGAACAGGGTCTGGGAAGCCAGGACCAACTGTCATTAAAGTGCAAAATATGCCCTTTACTGTTTCAGTGGATGAAATTTTGGATTTCTTTTATGGTTACCAAGTGATCCCTGGTTCAGTGTGCTTAAAATACAATGAAAAAGGCATGCCCACTGGAGAAGCGATGGTTGCATTTGAGTCTCGTGATGAAGCTATGGCAGCTGTTGTTGATTTAAATGACAGGCCTATAGGCTCCAGAAAAGTAAAACTTGTTTTAGGGTAGCTGTCAATATGAAGTAGTTGTAGAATAGATATTCATAGTGCTGTGATAAATGCATCTGGATTGGTTTTTATAGTATTTCCAGGATAGAACCTGTGGATTGTTTAAATTGTAAAACAGATTGGTTTTGATAAGACAGAGCACTGGGTTAGCCGTTACATAAGAAACACTGCAAGGATAGATGCGCAGTGGATTTTCCCGTACAAATATGTGGAGAAGGTAGACAGATTCTTATTCATCACAGAAGTTTGGTAAACTATACTGGACACAGTGCTTATCAAGGAATCTAGATTGATTTTATGTAGTTTCGGATAAGGGAAATAGATGAAGTCAGTGAAGCTCTTCAGTGGGTGCTCTTGCAAGCCATTGTAAAATAGATAGCTATTTCTAGATTTGGTTAAAAGCTGGCTGAATTTGCTTGTTTACAGGTCAAAGCTTTGTTTAAAGTCCTTATTTTACTCTGCAACTGAACGAATTCTCAGTGTACACAGATTAATTGTTTTGTGTATGTATCTTTATTTTTTTCCAAGAATCTCACTGTATGAACAGTTGAATTATGCCCATTGCTGATGTGTCTACCAAACTAATTCCTATAAATATGAGCAGAATCATTCTGTAAAATTCAAGCTGTTCTTTGTGGAATAACCTTTAGTTATTTATATATTGCAATTATAACTGTGCAGAATAAGACTTTTGCCACAAGTATAGCTAACCTCAAACATTATCATACGAGTTTTATAGTACACATAAAACATTTGCAGTAGAAGTAACAACTTGAAAATACTCATTACTGTTTAAGTAGCTTGATTTGTTAGGATTACATGAATCAGTTGGGATAGGATCTTTGACACTAGTTGGATATTGATGTTGTGTTTCTCATGTGTCTTTTGAACTCCTTACATAGAGTCTCTGCTAAGAGAACCAAAGTGGTGATTATTAGTAGAAGATTGGAGTCCAGCTAAAGTTTTAAATTAGTTTATACATGAAAGAAACTTTTATCTTCAGCAACTCTGTTGTGAATTATTGCTATGGGTGAATTCAGAGATAAAACTTATTTTTCTCCAAAACTTGAAAATACTGAGTTTACTATATATTTTTGCAATAAAGTTGTGCTGTTGTATTCAAAGTTTGTAAAGAGTTGCCATTTTCTTTGCTGTGCAGTAAAACCTTCCATGGAAAACCAGAGAATTGGAAAGGAAGTAATTATACAAGTGAAAAGTAGATTAATTTTTTTTTTTTTTTTTTTTGGCTCATCCTTGCTTGGCTTATGATAAATTTTAAGACTTGGTCATTGCCTGAAAAGTCCTGCTATTCCCTGCAAATCATTGTACTTA
Source organism: Phaethon lepturus (assembly GCF_000687285.1). Taxonomy (NCBI): domain Eukaryota; kingdom Metazoa; phylum Chordata; class Aves; order Phaethontiformes; family Phaethontidae; genus Phaethon; species Phaethon lepturus. The sequence continues at coordinate 16,023 of NW_010551366.1, read as the reverse complement.
AACATAGTAAACTTTAAAACATTTTGTTTTTTTGGACAAAGAAAAACAGTGCCTTTTGGTGTTGCATATCATGGAACACTGAAGTGTATGGTCAGGCAAAACTGAGAGGTGCAAGTGGCAACAGTTTTATTCATGTGGTGTGTAGGAGAGATTTGAAAACCTGTGCAGCGCTGCATCCTGAGAGGATTTCACAGTACAGGAATATGTGGAAGGATTGTATAAAGGTGTACTTCAATAAAGAGGTGGTCGCATTACACAGATGCTTCTGTAATTCATGAGCATAATTTTGTTTTGACAGATTACTAGGTGGTCCCAACTTTGGAAAAGTCATGTGATTTGTATATACTGTTTAAAATTAAGCCTCCTGTTAATAAAACTGTCTGTCTCTGAAGCTTCATGTTATGCGTTTCAACAGTCTTTGGGAGTAATGTTTCAACAGCAGATCTTTGTGTTTTTTTTTTCTTTGAAAGTCTGAAAGTACTCTTGCTGATGTCAGAAAGATGTGTGATTAGGAGTCAAGCCTTTCAGTTTATTTTTTAAATTTTGCTCTTTGTTTTTTAAACAACTTTTATTAAAGTTTCATACTATATTGGAGTTATTTGGGTGCCTGTTTCTTCATGTTTCATATTAGAATAAAATTACTGAAAAGGAAAACTTGGCTTCATTGTTCACAGAATTGATTTAAGATGTTAGTGTGTTGACATGCAGAAACTGGTAATAACTGTTTTTTTCAAGTTCAAATAAATCACAACAATGCCTTGTTGTGAAATGTAATTAAACTACAGGTGTCTGGAATTAGATACACAGTTTTGTGTTACTGTCTTGATTTCATGTCTCAATCCTCTTGGTAATGGATACAGGGTTATTAGTGTTTGTGTTAGGCATGGCATATGCTGTGAAACATGCTTGTGTGCCTGTTCCTTTGGACTTTTTTTAAAAAGTGAGGTTTGTTTTGGAAATGTTTCATTTTCTGATTCTTGATTTTTCTGTACGGTCTAAAGAATGTTTAAATGCTTATCTAAAAAAAGTGCAAACCAATACAAAAAAACATCGGTGTTGGGAACATTGACGTGGATGGAGTGCTTAAGTAGAGGATCTGGAGTGGGGAAGGGGCACTTCATCTTGACATGCTCCATATCTCTTAGCATAAATTAGTAGTAAATTAGTTGGTAAATATTCCCTCTTCCTTGAGAGTAGGCTCTTGGAAAAGATAGGTCGTTGTAGCATGTGTAGAATTTCTGTATGTACTATAAATGATACAGCTGCTGTCCCAAATAGTTACTCTTGATCCTTTAAAGCATAAAGAGAAAAGTTCATTATTGAGTGGAACCTGCAAATATAAGTAGTTTTCTGTGATGACTTGCTTTCATGTTAGAAGCAGCGTTAAATTGCATCTTGTGCTAAATTGAGGGATGCACTTACATGAACAGACTACATAGCTAGATTTGATAAGATTGCTTCCTTTGCACATGTTTATATTTGTGAACAGCCTTAAAAATAAGAGGTAGGACATCTGAGGTCCCGTCTCCAATCTGGAAGGTATATAACTGCTCTTGCATATACATTTCAAGGCTGGCTGCTAACAAGAGGTAGCAACAGAAAGAATCAGCTAATAGACACTTGCTCAAATTCGCAGTTGTTTTGGCCTTGATGCATTGAGTGTCGGGAACTGACATCCTGCTTAGCCTCACTGGAACAATATAGTCAGTGACACTGATGTCCCAATTTCTTCAAGTAATGGAAAGAAGGTACTTGTATTTTTATAACTGGCTAAGTTGGTGTTTTCAGCAGTTCCTTAAGCGTTAGTGTCCAAGTCCTACTTGTAAAAAAAAAAAAAAGTTACATTCATTGTTGCGTGAATATACATATTTTTGTTGTTGCATTCATAAGAGAAAGTGCGAATATAATTATTCAATGATAAACTTGTGACCTACATGGAAGAACTGCAATAGTTAGATGAAAGTGTGACTTTAAAGTTACCAAGTTTCCAAGCAGTTACATGTAAAATGTCACAGTTGGATTTTTAACACAAGTCAATTCTGTAATATCACAGACAACATTAAAGCCAATTCTTTACTATGAATTGTTGTTGCCACGTTCTAAATGAAGATTGATGAGAGGTTTGAGGTTTTGTAGGTTTAAAGAAAACTGAAGGATACTACTTTTTTTTTATTCTAAGTAGTGTTCCATTCATAGCATTTAATGTTTTCCTTGAATGTCTGTGCTCTGAATTTGTTGTGGGTGGAGAGGAAGATCAATGCAAAAATGAAGACTAGTCATTTGCTAGTTGACGTTGAAAGTCTACCTTCTAAGGAATGTATGTGCTGGTCAGTTCTGCTAAATTGCTCGGTCTGTTCTTGAAGTTGTTGCCTATACTTTGTGAAATTAGCAGCTTGTTTCACTGGTGCTATTTTGGTGCACTGAAGACTGCAGACTCTAGGAAAAAAAAAATAATTTTCCAGTTGCCTAGGTACACTAGTCGTGTGTTAACTAAATAATGATTTCAGTTTCTGTATCTCGTTCCTCCTCAGTCTTCTGCTGTGGTGGTTCCAAAGCTGCCATTTCCTGCAGCGAATGTTGTCAGTCCTCAGCATGTTGTTCAGCAGTGTGCCCCTCTGAACCCTGCTGGCCTTGATTTGATGAACTCTGCTGACCCTGATCTGCAAAATTGAAACAACTACGTATTATGGACCACTTAAAGCCTCTGGCTGGACAGCGGACCACTCTGAGAGCAGTTGTTTTAGGATGATTATCCAGATATATGGATAAGACCCTGAATCAAAGGATTGCAATTCCTGTTTTATACAGACTCAAGTGCAAGCAAAAGACTAGTTTCTATCTTTGAGATAATTGGTTGAAAGGAAGCAGTTTTGAAACTGGATTTGTATATTAGAAAACATTTTGTTTGATTTGAGACATTAAACAAATTAGTTTTATGGCCGTTTGCTCTTTTAGATACTGTGCAGGTCTTGAAAAAGAAAAAATATGGTAAATTCTGTTGCTCTAAGAGATTTTTCAGAAGCAGTTCCTTGGGCCTGGAAGCATTGTTGCCAAATATATTTGCTCGTCTTTGCCCTTTTGCAGGTTTGCTGATGCTTCTCTTCTGTGGCTGTATGTTCTTTCATGGTTTTGGGAAAACTGAGCTAGAGATTGCATACAGAGTGAATGACTGTTCCTCCTGGTGGAAGAGGAAGTGAAACTGTCTGTTAAATGCTTCTGCAGGAAGAGTAGCCTCAAGGAGTTCTATTCCTATGTGTGTTTTGGCAGTGCGAACGTGATTGTAGTTGGAAGATTTGTCTTTCCCATGGAATGAAAATCTCTTGGTTGGTAGTATGCATTCGACTTCAGGTGTGTGGCTGTGTACTGAACTCTGCTACTTTTTCCCTATCTTATGGTCAGGTAGGTACACTGTAGCTTATTTTCTATACAGACGACTTTGTCAGTAATTTTCTTGGAGCTTTGTTGGGTTGGGTGTTGTTTGTGTGGGGAGTGCTTCCCACCTTCCTGCCTTGGATGCTTTTCACTCATGGGTATAAATACCATATGTAAGAAAAGGAGCCCTAAATATGTTCCTTTTCCATAGCTCCAGACTGAACATGGGTATCACTGGTACTCACTTCTATGCAGCTTCCTTTGTTACCATTCTTCTGTTTTTATATATGTATTTGCAGCATGGCAACTTATGAGAAAAGCAACCAGATGAATTCTGACCTGAGTCCCTTTACTGCTTCTGTGGAGTCAAGGCTTACTCCTTTGTGGGTGTTTTTCTCTTGTATGCTCTGATGTCTACAGCCTTAACTTCAATGGTCTTTCCAGTTACTTCCCAAATATATTAAAGTAAGCTTTCAGAAACAGTGACTGTAGTTCCTTTTAATATGTCTGATTTCCACAAAACCAATTTTGTAACTCTTTATTTACTACTCTCACACCAACTTCACTGTTACTCCTCAATTTTTGGGAGGGCTTTTGTTACGAGTTACTAGTGAATAGACTGTAGTTCCTCATTCAGTTGATAATAGGTCACAGCCAGGATAACTTCCAAGGGGTAGAATGGGGATTGTCTTTACAGTACATGTTTGAGGGAGTACAATTTGCCAATGAAGTTTAAAACTGAACATTTAGGACTTGGAAAGCTTGTAGAGAGGAAATGGGAATTGATCCTGCCTAAAACTCTTGGTTGGCATAGTCTGGCTTTCTGGACCTGTCACTGCTTCTGGAAGGCTGGTGACTTTTTGAAATCTCCATATTGTAGTTACAGTATTGTTAACCAAAGAATTAGTAGGGTAGTATCACTCTGATTTCTGACCATCTGCAGGTAGGTGGAACTTGCAGCTAGCTATTGCATAGTTTTGAACAATTAGGTTTGTTTTGACCATTTCCCATTAAATGTGACTATGTGGTTGTAGCGTTGCTCTGTGTGACAGTAGAAGGTTTAGAAGTGCTTTCTAGTCACTTAAAAATGAAGGCAGATGTTGAGAGGAAAATAGCAATATAGTCAAAACCTAATCTACTTCAAGAATTCCTTCAAGAATTCCTTTTAGGTAATTTTGAGTGCCTTTTTTGATAAAATCATAGGACTGCTGTCACTTACCAAGATTTCAAGCCTCTGTGTAGCACCTATTTGCTTAGTGACCTTGCTGTGGTGGCATTTGCCAGAATGTGCTCCATAATGTGAGCTTTTTACAACATTTCTATTTCCAGCAGTATAACCAAAGCGTTGCTGCTTGTTTTGATGGGGAGATGGATATGGAATGTGAGAAATCCTTGCTTGTTTGAACAGGAAGCTCAATTTGAAAGTGAAAATGATGCTTGTTGATACCATTTCATTATTAACGAAATTTTTCTAATAAGAGGGCAGTTCTTGAGGAACACTAATGCAACCAGCTACAAAAGCAGAGCCTAATTAAAGTAAAATTAGGCAGTGGCAGTTCCTTGACTGAACATAGGGGAAACCCCCTCCTTTAAGGAGGGGAGGTGGAGTTGTTAAATATTGCTAATTCACTTGCCTTGGATTCCCCCACTACATTCCAGCATTGCTGCAGAGCCAGTCTTCTGAGCTACAGGTCCAGTCTCATATGAATAAATGGAGTGGTTTATTTATAGGACTTAGAGCTCTCTTCATCTATGGACTTGAATGCTTTTAGGAGGTAAGTGTGTATGCAGGGTGGTGGTGTATGGCTAATTTGTCTCTGAGTAGCCAGTAAGCCAGTGGCAGAATGTTTTCATCCTCGCCTTAAAAGTATATAAGCATTAACATCAGTGAAGTGTTACGAGGGTTGAAGTTGAATCTTAGAGGCCAAAGTTTCACTCTAGCTTTAGTAAAAACAACCAAGTGATGCCCTAATCTAATGAAAAATGTTTGTGGTTTAGAAACTTCACTACTAAGCTTGTATGAAAAAGAACAGAATAAAACAGTGAGTAATAGTTAAATTCTTAACTGAATTTAAATTTCAGGTTAGTTTGTTAATGATAGAATGTATGAGATAGTGATCTAAATGGTTTGCTGTTAAACAGTTAAACCTGGACCCTGCACAGTGTTACGTATTCTTGGATTGTAAATCAGAATTGATTTTGATGGTCAAATATGTTTTAGGGTTTTTAAGGACAACTGTAGTTGTTATGTAAGTCAGTGATAACCCCTGTGTGTATATAAAAGCATTTTGAGTAAACTGGATGCATCTTTTAAAGAAAAAAAGCCTTTCAAGTATATCTGAAAATGGACATACACAACACTATGACGAACTGCACAAATGTCCTGGAATTTTGAAGGGCTTTTGTCATCTGGATGCTCATTCCTCCCTTTGGGTAACTGACACCATATTTTAAAGATAATAATCCAAATGGCATTTCTTCCTTGCAATGCAAGCCGTATGTTGTGCTATTTCTTTGAGAAGGTAGTATTTGGCTACCCTAATTACTCCAGGAGCAGGAAGGAGAGTATGCAGTGTTTTCCTTCTGCTGGATGGCTTTGTCCTTAGTTGTGCCTGTAAAAATAACTTCAAGCAGAAACAAGAGTTAAGTTTTCTGAAACCAAAAACCAATAGTCAAGGTAATATAAATCCTAATATGAGTCTGCAGATAGCTGATTTTTCATAGAGATATAACTTCATTTTCAGTGTAGTGACTTGACTGAATATGACCATAGTATCATCATTTAATTCTGCTACTGTGAAAGGTGAGAGGAATCCCTGTAATCGAGTTCTGCGTCAGCTTTGGTGTGGTGTTGTAATATGTAAACTTCCCCTCTGTCTTGTTTAGTCTTAAAAAGGTAGTCAGCCTGTTGTTTTGAATGTTTTTGAGCAGCCAGAGTCTCTTAACATGTATAATGTGAAAACAGATGCTGTTTTAATCTTTCTGTGATCTTCAAATTCCTCTGCTACTGCATTAGGTACACTTGAAAGCCCTGTTGGTGAAGAATCTGCAATAAAAAAGCTGCTAATGTGCTGAGCCTGTCTGATGTTTTGTCCTGGCTGCTGCCTGTCCTGGTTATTCAGTCATTCTCTTACTATGCAGATACTGCTCTGCTGCCCAGAGAATGTGCAGTTTGTAACCCGAGTTTCCAGGTTCCACCTAATGGTGAGAAGTCTAAGTCTCTGTATTCAGACTAAATGTAATTCAGTTCATGCTTTTACAGCTGTTAAATTTACTCTAGATTTTTGATCAGAGAGGTTTTTGCTCAGAGAACTTCTCTCTGCCTTAGTTTGGTCATATTTATTAAAAAAATGCTGGAACTATTCATTTGACTTAGAGAAAATAAAGATGCTCACCTGTAGGAGAATCTAAGGCTTACCAGTATTTGGCTGAAGGGGTTTTCAGGTTCTTAACTGGCAGAGGCATGTTTTCTAAAGGGCATGGAACACCTTTGTAGCAAATTCAAACTTAATGACAACAGACTTTTTTTAGGGTACAGGTTGAAAAATAATTGCAGTATATGTGCTATGGATAGCAGAGATGGAAGAAATACTTGAGGAAATACCTGTTTGCAGTTGTGGAATCTCTTTCCCCCTTAATGCAGAGAGTTTGTATGTCATTTTGGCCCACTTGGTGCTGAGACAAGTGGAATAGCTTGAATCAGTCGTTGTAATGGGTTTGTGCATTTGGGACAGGAGAAGTTGAATCTGGAGGAGAACAGAAAAGGGACGCAACGTCAGCGTGGTGGTTTGTGGCCTTTAAATACTTTTGTTGTTAGTCTGGATGGGGGAGAGAAAAAACAACTTAAAACCCCTTGCCAAATCTTTTCCTTTTTTCTACTTTGGTGTCAGGTTTTTGTGGTGGTGGGTTTTTTGGTAGGTTTTTCTGTTTTGAAGCATCATTATTCGGCAGCAGATTAGGATGGAGAAGTGATGATGTTCATACTACAGATGGTAATAATTAAGTGGCAGAAAAGTATTATATGGGTTTGAATCTCTTTCTTAAAAAGAAGCATATACTCAACAGGAGAAAGAAGAACTGAAAGACAGTGTTGGCGTAAGAAGGGCTGAAGTTGCAATGAATAAATTGAAGAAATCAATTTCTTATATGAGCACTGCAGAAGCAATATTATAGGATTTTTTCCAGACCATGTTTCATAAGGAGCTAGATTCAAGATTAAAGTCCATAAAGAAGAAAGCCTGAAATTATATGATGTGAGAGAGTGTGATTCTGTAATGTGTGAGAACTTGCAAGGTCTCTTCTGCTTTGTGTCTGTACTCATTTTTTTATGCAAGAGTTGTCACTGTGCCGTAATGACTCCAGGGTAGCCAAGAATAGTCTATAAGAATTCATCTGGTGTATCTCAACGTTTTTTTGGCGATCATTCAGCAGTGTGATACAAACAAGAAATGTGGCAAACTTTTCATTAACTAAGTGGCTCTTAGTGTGTGGTCACCAAAATTCTTCAGTAATATGAATTTGTTTGATAAAACAGCAGAGACTGGTAAAATATATTGCTGGCATATTTCTTTTTAAAGTCTTGTTTTGAAATAATTCTGTTCATACGTTATATACTAGTCTAAACAGATGGACCTTAATGAGTTTCTGCCTTGAAGTCACTTGTATAATATCATGGCTATGTTTAGGGGAATGGGTAAAATCATGTGGGCTCTAGAGTAAGAACGGGATGGTTTAGATTTCCAGCTGTTGGGAAGGGTAGAGGTTGTTGTAGGGATCAGCAGAATGAAAGCCAAGACATCACCTCAAAAATCATGGGTGTGTGTAAGAAAGAAATGGTATGTCAAGGTACATGCAGCTGCAGTGCAGTTGAAGAACCCAAAGAGGAAGAATATGGTGTAGTCTTCAATCTTGAAGGAGTTTGGACTGAGAAGTGGAGGAGCCATATTCAGCTTGATTTGTTTGGGTCATGGGACAGAATTTTTAGCTACTTTGTGTCTGAGATGGAATAGGTGGAGTTTTAAGGGAAAGAACGAGGCCTTGAGAAGAGCAAAGGTTTGCAATGTAAAATGGTGTGTTTGGGGTTGTTACAAAGGTCAGTGTGGCTGAGCTAAGTCTGTTTTTCAAGTTGTTCGTTAATACATGTTTGAGAATCACAGGGGAAAAGGAAAGAGGGTGAATAAAAGAATGAAGGGAATGAAAAAAAAATCTTACTTGGTGAGAGAAGTCAGTGAGCACTTCTAGGATTGCAATTAATGTTCCAAGCTAAGCCAAATGAATGACTGACTCCAAAGCCCCAACCTGCTTTAAGCTATTTTTTTCAAGGAAATGTTTTTTGATATTCTGCTGCTAAATACTACAAAGAACTTAAAAATGTGTTTTCTTTTGTATGAAGAGCTTGGAAAAGAAACTTAGGTTTTGCTTAAGTTCAGGTGTTAATTTGAACTCCCTTATAATTTAATATTTGAAACAATCAGTATTGACCTATCAGTTTGTTTACTTATTTCTCAGAAAAGCAGAGGATATATATGTAAAGGCACTCACAGGGCTTCCTTTAAGCTTGTTAGTTGTGATTAAGGGGGATATTGGTGGTGCACAAGGTAACGGTGAACTTGTAGAAGAAGGTGTTGTTTCCCTAGAGTGGGGACTTGGTCTTGTTCATTGTGGGGCGGAAAGCTGTGGTAAAGAAGATGAAATGACTGAGGTTCTTTTCTGGTGGCAATTACAATCCCCTTTGCGATTTTTGTGCTTTATTTCAGGTTTGTTTTTTTTTTTTTTAAACCGTCAAGCTTGTTACTTTTATTTTTGTGGAGCTATTTAATAGATACTATTGTAGAGATATTTTATTAATGTATAGATGTGGTGCTTAGGGACATGGCTTAGCGGTGGACTTGGCAGTGTTAGGCTAGCTGTTGGATTCTATGATTTTAAAGCTCCTTCCCAACCTAAATGATTCTGTGATTCTATAAATGGGATCTTTGCCTTCTGAGTCAGTTTCTGTGAATGTCTCGGAGGTTGGGTTACCACAGCGCATGCTCAGCACTTGTACCTGTGGGCTGCCTTCAGATACAAAACCCCCAAATTCTCATGGTGATACTGGAGCTTTAGGGTTTATGTGGAGAGAACTCAGTAAGCAGAACTAGGTCATAACTACCACGTGTATTCAGTAGTGCTTTAAGTGCACAATAGTCCATAACCTCTTTGCATAAGGCTTGTAGTCAAATTCAGAGCTCAAAGCCTTGTCTGAGCTGGGGGCTGTGCTGCTGCTTACCTCTGGTTGTGGCTTGGAGTGGTTCAGTGTCAGCACAGCCTCTATGCTTCATTGCTACACCCTGTTGGAAACACTTGTCAGCTTTCCACTGTGTCTGTCCTCCCTGGGAGCTCTCATTCCTAAAATTAAGTCTATCTGATGGACCGTGGACACTCCTTACCAGGACTGAATCAAGCTGCCAGAGCAGTTTGGTTAGAAAGGTGTTCTTAATAGTATTCAGTATTCTACTTTTTTTTTTTAACAATTAGCAGATACACTTTGTTTCATGTTTTATGTCACATTTGTAATAACAGCTAATTAACCCGCTTCCCACAATGTTTTGCTTGATCGGTCAAAATGTGAGGTGACAGATTGGAACACAGTGTAGGGTTTTCATTATCTGCCTGTAGTAATGCTGGTCTTAACTGTCACTGCTCCAAATCCCCAGGGATAATGAAATGGTAGAAGAAGTTGTAGCCACTTTTATTCTCTGCAGAACTTTTGGGCTGTGGGATGAGGCTCTGTGGCCCATGGTAGAGCTGGTGTGCTGGAAAGGGGCTGTATTTACTAATAATTTTTGTGGACTGTGGTCTTTCTCATGAGACTCTCTTAATCTCATCCTAAAGAATTTTTTTACTGCATCTAGTGATACAAACCTAGCTTTATGATTTCTTTTAGAGCCTTATGGGGTCCAGGAAAGGAGGATCACAGAAGAATTTTTATTTTGATAATATATTTAGAAAGTGATGCTGACACTTGGCACCAGTATCAGCTTTGTAATACCAAACCCCAAAATGTAACAGGCTGCCCCCTGAAAATTGAACTAGTAATCTGAGAAAGCATTGCTCTGGTCTGCACATTCAGGGATCACAGCAGAAGAAGAGAGAAGCTGTTTTGAAGAAATTAATGTGATAACTCCAAGATGTGGGATTAAACTAAAAAATGGACAAGGAGGGGATTACATTAGGTTGTTGGGAAGCGCAAGATTTATTAAGTGAGATGGTTTGTTACATGTGTTGGGTGGGTTTCTTGAGTTGTTGGGTAGCAGAAGGCCAAATGTTGAAAATTGCAGTTGGTACATACTGCTGACAGAATTGCTGGCATTTCTGTTCCAAGTAGAATGTAAGGCAGAAGCTGTGGTCAGCCCAGTACATAATAAGCTCATTGGAAATCAGCTGTCCTTAAGCATATGTACTAAAGCCTCAAGCTTGAGTTAACCAAGTTCTTAAAGTGTAATATTTGGTGTACACTGAAATAGAGAATGTTGGGTATCCTGTACAGAGTGGTGTAGTTGAGAATTAGTGTGATTAACTAGTAACAAACTGTAGGTTTTCTTGTGCTGAATCCTTGTTTATATTCCATCTTACATGGAACAATGAAACCAAGCTGACTGACAAGACCAGGTTCTGCGATAATGCTAACATTTTCTCTCCAGAAGATACCACTTCTGGTACTACTAAAAATATTGCTGGTGGTGTTTGATGCCATGAAGTCATTGGATTTTTTTCTTGTCCTCTGGGTAACTCCGTGGGTTCTGTGAGCTGCCATACTGGGGTGATCTGAGTCACACCCCCTTTCTTTGCCCTGTCCTCCCCAGCCTAAAGGCAAAGGGGAGCCTCTGGCTTTCAGGGTTATGGAAGCGTATAAAAACAATTGTAATTGAGCAATTCTCACCTTATGTGGTCCAACACTCAATCCTTAGTTGACTAAATGGTGGCATTCCTACTGCAGACGGATAAGTGTGTTTATGCTTCAGACACCCATATGTGGCATTTTGAAGAAATGCAAGACCCTCTGAAGCTCTGAATTGAGATGGTTAAAATCTTTCAGCACTCTTGTTCTGGAGCTTTCTTCAAGCATAGGTAGACAATGCTTTCCTCTCTTGTATTTGATTTGCTTTGAAGCTTCTGTTAAGCTGGATCACTAGAAGAATAATTATAAATTAATATTAGACTTGTCTATGGAGTTGATTTTGTTTACTTTGGAGAATGTTCTTTTCTGTATGAAAGGAAGTTTAATTTTTTTGTAGAATCAGGTTGAAAAGGGTTGGAAGTTCTGAAATGCTTATATAAAACTTCAGAAAGTAGCAGGTAATTCTTTATTCTTCTGAATGTGTAACATGGGTCTCCTACACGATTTTCCCAGAATGTAGCATTTTTTTTGGTCTCTTGATTATTTAGGACCAACTTCTTCACTGGTGTACTTCAATTCAGTGTAGAACAGCTTTGTTAGAAATACAGGATTTATATTTCCACGTGTATTACACAACTGTTGGAGTTCATGATCTTTACAGGGAAGAGGTGGTATTTGGCTTTCTAAACTGGACCTCAGTTTGGTTGTCTGAGCACCTCTTAAAGCTTAGTCCAGAGCCATTCTGTGTTTTGCTTGAATAATTGGAATGATGTCTGGTTCAGCAGTGAAAGACTTCTCTAGAGTATGTGCTCAGGATCTTACAGACTTCTGTGGATCATACTTTGCTCTAGAGTTTGTAGGGATAACATGGGTGATATATTTTTCCTCAAAAGGTGGTGTTATATCATGTGCAATTCTAAGTAAAGGAAAAAAATATAGGTGCCTGATAGATCTGAAGCTGAATGTTGGAAACTTCCCTTGCGAAAGGAATGTGGAGAATTTGGCTCAAGATGAAACTTCACAGGCGATGCCTCTCAACAGTGAGATCCCCAAGTTGTGAGAGCATTGGATCAGATGTGTGTGGCTATTGTCAATATAAATTGTTGATCATGGGGGTATAACATAAAATCAATTGTGATTTTACAGGCTATTTCTAACGATGGCACTTACTCGGTGGCTTGATTACATTGCCTCTTCTTCTGAACCCAACTATGCTGGGATGCACCCATGGCTCTGTTTTATGTATTTTAAATAGACTTTGAATTTATTGTCATGTTTGGAGTTCATTTTCACTTGACAAACTGAATTTCTGCTGCTAGAATAGTTTTGTCTTCCAGACCATGCTGTACCTTCATCTGCCAGTAGTGAGTAAGTTGGAGAGATTGCTTGTTAACTTCTTGTTGCAATCTGTTAACAAATCCGTAATAAATTGAATGTGTTTTAATGCCTTTATGGGAAGTAGTTTGCTTTAGCTGCCATTTGGATATATCCACTGTCTTCTGTAAACCGGAAGTTTCAAATAATAGGCATCAGTATTAGTTATCAAGGGGGGTCGTGAGAGGGGGAAAATAAGAAATCAATGAATCTTAGAATTTCTGGAACTGCTGGAAAATAGAAAAATTTGTGTTATAACAAATGTAAGTAATACTCTGTCATAGTAAAGATTAATTGTTGCCAGTCTAAAAGCTAAATTTAATTTTGTTTCTATGAATTGATATAAATAGAAATATGCTGTATGAAAACTCAGTGAAACAACATGAAATTTGTTTCTGAAATACTGACTCGAATCTACAAGCTGAGTGAGATCGGTGTTCTTTGAGTGCATGCCAAGGAGAAAAGGAAGGCTATTAATAAAAACGATAAAACCCCAAGTTCTTTCAGCTTAATTATACCAAACTGTATACTGACCCTGGAATTGGAGCCTTTGTGCACTGTTTGAGCATAGTAACCACTAGAGCCTTTATCTCTCGTCATGTGTCTGTTACACTGCACTGGTAAGTGATGAAGCATTACTGCTCGGTCCGTGTTGTTCAAAACCGTACTGACAGTGCAGTGTTTGCTCCTTGGGAGTAAGCTGGCACATGCCAACTGGGCAGCTTTCAAAGTGATGAAATACCAAGATGATGTTGCAGAGTTGTGTGGATGTTCAGAACATGGAAGATTAAGAGAGATAGCATTGTAGGCTTCTGCTTAAAGAGAAACAGAATGGTAGGTTGTATTAGGCATGGGGTTGTTCTAAGTGCAAGTGCTGATTGATGGCATTTTCAAAGGTTTCAGGATGATCACTCCTTTCAGAGGAAGTGAACAGAACCTTTTTGGTGAGAGGTGGAGATGAAAGTCAACTTGCATAAACATTTTGCATAAATGATTCAGTTTTTTATAGGAAGAGAGATGCAATTAATATAGTAAAATACAGTTTACTATGAAGAATGAAAGTAAATTCCCGAATTCTTCCTTTAGAGAGGAAAAGAGAATACTTGAGCCAGTGCTTATCATCATTAAATCCATTTAAAAATAGCTCATAACTGATGATAATCAGGCTAGTTTTCCTAGTTGCTGAGGAACTCCACTGTTTTTTTTTCACCCTGTTCAGTATTTTTCTGTGTGTGAATGAAAATACATTGAGCTTTTGATCTTTTCAAGCTTTTCAGGAGATTTTAAGGTTTCAGGAGATTTGCACTTCTCCCACTAACTGTGCAAGCAGGATAGCTGGGTGAAGGTGCTTACCTAGAGGTTTAAGCAGATCTTCAGGCTTGACTGAAATGAATGTTGTGTCTTTAACAGACCACCTACTCCTTACTCTTGCGGCTGAGATACCCAGACTAGTCTATAATCAGGATTTTCTGTTGCTGTTACTCAAGGAATGGATTGAAACTAGAGAACACCATACAATGTATTTGGAAAGCTGTGAAGTGGAAAAAAACCTTCATGTAGGCTCTTCAAGGATGTCTGTAGGCAGCAATATGTAAGCAATTGCTGGCTGAGGAGCTATCCTGCTTTCCATAATGGTTCTGTCTATAGTTGTTAAACCCACTTTCTTGTTATACCCGAGTTGGTGAGGAGGGTGTACAGCCAGCCAGTTCCTGCTCAGCTGCTCTGAACAACAGGTCTGGCTGTACTCTGTTGCATCCTGGTTGTCATGTGCATCAGCCAGTGCTCTGCAGTTTCCGATGGAGCAGGAGGTTGTAGTGGGAAAGGATCCCTTGGGGTTTGTAACTTTCCAGGGCTTCAGCAGAATATCTGGGCTGTGTTTCAAGGGGAATCCTATGCCACTGGGTATTAGTGTATTGAAAGATAAATCCTTGAACAGTGGAGTATTTTCATAATTTCATTGCTACTGATCTGGAGAAGGGATTCAGATAGCAGATGGGAGGTGGTTGGGTTGAGGACTTGGCGTCACTTCACCTCCTGGCTTCATTGCGTGGTTTATCGGTTCCCATCTGAAACTTCTAACTTTTCTTTAGCGGTGTGTTTGTAACATGGAATAAATATGTACCTTGAGACTTGCAGTAATGGTTTCCTCCCAGAAAGTGACTGCTGCTGTTCGGGGATGCTAAAGCTTACAGGGAGCTATTTCTTCGAGGTTGACTTTAGTCCTGATCCTTGTGCTCTTGTGGGGAGGAAAGGTGGCTTCTGGCTCTGTCTCCTGTTGGTACAGAAATCTCTGTTGCAGTAGAGGAAAATAGACAAGAAACATTGGCACAGGAGCCAAGGCTGGCTGTCCTGATCTTCCTTGTTGTCAAACAGCTGGTGCCATACAAATGTGTACAGTTGTCTGTAGAACTGTGGTCTGCGCAGATGTGAGACAGTATGAGATGTAAGCTGGTCTGGTGGAATGGTACGTGTTGGTAAAGAAAAGACCTGATACATGTGACTTGTGATTTTTGGAAGGAACGTACTTATTAAAGGCAACGGTTTCTTCTGTGAATCCTATTTGGGGTTGAAGGCAACTGAAGTGGAAGATGGATGGTTCTAACAAGTAGTTTGAACAGTTGACTAGACTACTTCAAACTATCCTCTTTGAAAATGCTGGCCTTAAAGCAGATGATAATGACGATGACGTTAGTGGAAAGCTGAACTATGATCCTCTTTGCCTAAAGCTTTCCTAATCCGTACTGAGCACCGGTTTTGTCCTGCCGCCATCACTGGAGCATCCAAGTGCCATGCAATAGCATATTAAGTGACATTGTTAACATCTGTCTAGGGCAGATTGCAGACTGGGAGGTCTAAGGGATCAAATATTGTCTAATAAAAGCTCATTTCTTCATTGAGATAAATATTTGCACCCTGCGAGTATGAGGAAGCCCTGTGGATACTTGGATACTAGAAGGAGCAAACAGTGATTTCCTTATTTTCCAAACTCTGAAGGAGCTTCTCCATGAAATATTCATGTTTAAAGCACTTCTTAGAGCTCTCAAGTGGTCCACTCTCTTGAACGTTTTGATGCTTGAAGGCTTATCTTCTACATTAGTTTTGAGAATTACAGCTGTTCCTTGAACAGAAATGTCTGCAGTTTGACATGTAATAAAATTTAGTCAGCCCTTGTTACAAGATGACGTTACAGGTTTCTTTTTTTCTGAAGGCAGCACCGCAAAGAAATGGGGCTCTGTAGCTCCCGTGGCCGAGCATGTTCGGAGTGAAGGGAGGGCTTGCAGGCGCGGGGGCGCTTTCGCCGCGTTGGGCAAACTTCAGCCTCTTCGGTTTCGGGCGGCGACCACGGCGCGGCCTGCAGCGGCCGAGAGCCAGGGCTGCCCGTGCAGCGCGAGCGCGGG
>NW_010551365.1:25467-25761 GCF_000687285.1 Phaethon lepturus | reverse complement strand
CCAGCACCCCTGCACCACCAGCTGCTGCAGGTGGTGCTTCCCTCCCAGCGTGGAGCTGCTGACAGCCCGTCCCTGTACTGCAAGGGCTTTGGGAGAAGTTCTCCTCATCCAGCTGTGCCACGTCTCTGCCCCGTCCCTTCTCTGCCACCTTGCAGCGCTGGCACTGAGCTTCAGAGGAGTGCTGTGAGATAACATCACAGGGCTAGCACCCCAGGGATCCCTCCCCACCACTGCCTTCACGTGGGGCAGGGGTCATCACATCATCATCACTCACTCACCAAACCCCAAGCTCTC
>NW_010551365.1:14128-25450 GCF_000687285.1 Phaethon lepturus | reverse complement strand
ACTCTTTCCTCAGGCATAGCTTTCTGTTGCTTTGCTGCTCAGCTTAAAGAGATTAAACGTGCTTTCAGGAGTAATGTTACACTACTGCCAAGAGAAGACAATTATCTTGCAGGGTAGGTCCAGTGGGAAGACAAGGCCCTTTTGTAGCCCTTTGGTCAGGTCAGTGCTTGGGGTCTCCTATCTCCATAAGACCAGAGCTCAGAGTCAGCAAGGCATATTCAGCACTGCCTAAGAAACACATGAACCCAGCGGAGTTAATTAAAATACATTTTTAAGGGAGAAGTTTCATTTTGCCTGGCAGCTCTATTCATAATTACCCAATCCTTTGTCACGCTAATAAGTGGGGAGGGAGCAATGGAGAATTAGCTAATTCCTCCACTTCCCATAAAAGGTATTGAAGACAACAGCAGGATTTATGGTGTTGAGAGCCAATGATGACTGAGATGAAGCTGGAGCCAATTTTTACCTCAAAGGACAATAAATCCCACTGTTTCCAATTCCTGTAATAATTGATTTCAGTACTTTAGTGAAGAGCTTGCACTCTGTTAGCCAGCCTTCATTCAAGTTGTCTTCACTGTCCCCACTCAGCGATCTCTGCAGGATGTCGGGTGGTGGCCCAGAGAGGTGTCTTCAGTGGCCTGGACAGCCTGGCACCACCCCAGATGAGATTCCTGCCAGCCAGTGCCTGCAGTGCAGGGTATGACTTCACATGTATGACTGGAGCGGCACTTTGGTGGATGTCATGGAAAAGAGCGAGCGCCTGGCCCACCCCAGCACTGCTCCTGGAAAATGCAGCAGGATCTCCCCAGGCTGCAGTGGTCCCTGCCCTCCGCCGGCACGCGGCTGACCAGAGCATGGCACAATGCATTCCCGCGCTGCCTGGGGGAAGGTGTGGTGACGAAGGCCCCACCTCGCCGCCCCGGGGAGCGGTGCACAGTGCAGGGCTGTCCTGGCAGCCCTGCCTGCTGCGACAGGGGCAGGCTGAGCAGGTCCCCCGACCCAGCAGATATCCCCACTGGAGACCCACAGGCAAGAGAGCGCAGAAAGGGCAAGACCAGCTGTGGGCAGGGGCTCTGTCAAATGAAAGACCTTTATCTGGAAGGACTTGGGCATGGACATGGTGGTATGGGTGTGGGGATACCTGAGGAACAATAGGGCTGGATTTTGCCAGCCGTTTCTTTTCCTTGATGGAGACGGCTTGGCCACAGGTCACTCCTATAGCAGGGCCCTGGTATCACCGCCTCACACCAGTGTTGGCACAAAACAGAGCCAGAGCTGTGGGGAGGCAAAACATTCAATTAACAAAGCAGCAATCCCTCCATCTGGGTAAGCTAAAATATTCACACGTGAAAAAAGACAGGACTGTGTCCACTCCTTGAAAGGCAAAATCCAGAATCACTGCTGGGAGACCCCAAAAATGTTGCTGAAGTCTGAAGGAGGACAGACGTCCAACTGGGAGGGGTAGCTGCTCCATCGGTCACATCTTCCCAGCAGCTCTTCTGCTGTCCCTGGGCTCCAGCACAACATATGAGAATGTCTCCCAAACCTAAGGTTTACTAGCACTGCTCCCGGTTGCCTTGGAAAGGTGTTGAAAAATGATGAAGAATTAAAGTACTGCAGGTTAATTAACACCTGCCAGCATGGGTTTAAGAAAAGCAGATCTTATCAAACAAACTTGAATTAATTCTCTAATGTTCTTACAATTTGGGCTGTCAAGGATGATGTGCAGGTGCAATGAGTTTAGCCTTTTCTACAGTGTTGGATCACATGCTGCTTGACAATCTGATTAAGATTTTTATCCTTGAGAAAGACGATGTTAAAAGGGTGCAGCAGAGGGGAACTGGCAGATCTCAAAGAGTGGGTTTCAGTGGGTTTTACCTCTGAAGAGCTCTTGTAAGTGGCATTTGGCATAATGTAGCACAAGAGCACACACTTTTCAGCATTGAGATTAGAAATGCAGAAATAAAGATTAAATTGTTGCTGCTAAAAGTTTCAGGAGACACAGAGGTTTGGGATGCAAAGAGCAACAAAAGAGTAAAGTTCAGCGTCAAAGGTGGACTGTGTCCTTTGAACAGAAAGTGCCATAATACTGCAAATGAAATCAGACCTGCAGGAACTAGAGCAGGGCTTCTGGGATGGGTATAGATGCCGTAGTGGTGAAGCAGTCCAACTCAAAACTGAGGTGGGGAAATGTTTTTCAGTTAAGTTTTTGCAAAGTTCAGCACTTTAGTTCGTAGTGAGAGGCTGAGAGGTGACTTGGTCAATAGGTGTAAGCATTTTTAGGGGGTGAAAAGTGTAGTGTATTGAAAAGCTCTTTAATTCAGCATCAGAAGAACCATCTGATGGAAGTTGAAGCCAGATTGATTATCACTGGAACAAACTATCAATAAGAGACTAGATGGGTGATGTTTTTTGCTGTAATAAATGCTATATGACTGCTAATGCTAAGTCTTATTGCCACAGTAATTCTTTGAACAGGATACCACCTTTCTCTCAGCTATTTTCATAGACAAAACCTACAACTCAGTGAGCTCTTCTGTGAGTTGAAGCTCGCTTCAAACCTGGAAGTGTTTTCTGCCCATGGAGGAGGGATCTGTTTCCACAAGGCGTTTCCTCCCAAGCAGTAACACATTTAAAGGCATTTAGTAATTAATGGAGCTTTGCAAGAGGCTTCAAGAGCATTACCGTTCCCTGCGGAGCAGAGAGGACATTAGAAGGAGACACCTTTGGAAGTGACTCACCCCAGTCACAGAGTGAGTCAGGAACAGACTGGGAATACGACGCAGTCCCCCATCTCCCCCCTTGTTGAAATGCCAGGTAGCAGCTCTTCTTTTCTGCCTCTAGGTTTGGGAAGCACTTCTTGTTTATTTTAATTTGAACTTCAGGCTGCCAACAAAGCTCAGCATCTGCCAAAAGAGCAGTGTGCTTCAGATCTGCAATAACCACAGAGGGTTGCTGTGGGACAGGGAGACCTAGTGGAGGGCAGAGGACAAACCTACCAGGTGGTTTGCAGCACACGTCCATTTCACTATCCAAACGTGGCTGGGAAGTCTTTTTTTGCTTATCTTGCTGTCTCTTCTTGCTTGACACAAGACTACATCAGGTCAGAAATCAACTAAGGGCTGACTTAGTGGTCTGTTCAAAGATTTGGTGCCAGACTGCTGCCTCAGGGCTCCTTAGGAGCTGAATCTGCTCCGGGATTTTGTAGGGTTAGATGTCAGACTGAGGTGCCTGCAGTGATCAAAATCCTGCTTGGTTGCAACAAAACTCAGGAGCTACCTCAGTCCTTTCAGTCCAGGATTCATCTGTCCCTGCTTCAGTCTCTGTGCAAGCTGCAATAGGTGCCCAATACCAGTTGTCCTCTGCGGAGGTCCACAGAGGGATTTTGTTTTGATTGGGGCCTCTAATTATGGCATCTTTAAAAGGTGAATGACAACTGCACTGTTCAGGCTTCCACCAGTGAAGTCTCCCAGGCACCATACTTTCTCTCTAGCTGGATGTGGTTACCCAGGCCCTCCAGAACCCGAAGGTTTCCCCAGCAAGGAGTGCTTCTCCTAGTTCAGCTGTCAGGTCTGCTCCATCAAGCTGCCCTCAAAATGCTGAGCCTTAGGATACCTAGTCCTTACTCACGACTTCACCCATCTTCTGTGTTAGTGACAGCAGTAGAAGACTGAAGGAGCCTGAGGGAAGAGTTGTTGTCAGAACGGCATAGGTTTGTATGGCCACCTTTGGTCATTACCACACCTGCCCCCACAAGCAGTGACTAAGCACAGGGGAGCACTTGGCTCAGCCAGACCCTTGGGTTTTGTAGATCCAGCGCTGTGCTGGGAAGTCAGAAGGGTCTGTGCTGCTGCAGGATCTGTGCTGAGGGATGTTCTGCCAGGTGCTGGCCTACCTAGCAAGCAGTGTTTCATTTGGAGACTCCTCCAAGGAGAGTGAAATACTACACAGAGGTTTCTATTCCAAGCTGTAGTGGGAAATGGAGTAAGAACAACTGGGCCATGTTTTCAGGATGGTGAGGTTTGGATTTGCCCACACTAACAGCTGAAAACACTTGAAAGCTTCTTTGATCCTACCAACCAACTGGCTGCTCCTGTGCTGACTCCTGGGTCATGTGTACAGAGCACATCTATATCACAGACTCAGTCAGATGGTCGTTGTCTTTGACTAAGTCCAGCATTCAGGTTCTTCCACCTTGTTATTGGCCTTTAACAAGAAAAGGACTACTTTGGCCCATGCAGCTTTCTAGGTGTTGCTAGCTGAGCTCTGTGACTCAGGCACTTTCACAAAGCACACAAGGCTGACGGTCGGTCACTGGCAAATCTTCCACCAGGAAAGTTGAGCGGCAATACCAATACAAGAGACAGTCACCGCATTGAACTGTGCAAGGGAAAGGTGCTCTAGGCTTCCCACCTCTGAATAATCAAGGGCTGATGGCTGCTGTGCACACCAACAGACTCTAAAACCACCAGTGCTCCTTTTGTGGCTGTTTGCTTCAAAGCAGCAGAAAGACCCTGGCTGGGAGCAGGGACTTCACAGGATGGCTTCTGGAGGGCAAAGTCATCCCATGTATGAATGAGGGGCAGGCAGCAACAATTAATATTCAGGCATGTAGCTTGGTTAACTACAGCTGAAAATTCAGCAACAGATCCGGGAAAAGATAATTGTGTTATTGTCGGGTGGACTGAGATGGAGACATCCATCCCCTCTCTCTGATGACAGTAAGTCTGTGCTGGGTAGCAGTCGGTACACCTTAGGTGTTCATTGCTCCCACCACAGACTGGGGTGGCCGGATGGGCCACAACTATTTCATCACGTCTATGTCTCAGCTCCGTAGCCCCTGTGAGTTGCCGTGTAGCTGGCTCAGCAGTATGCATCTGCTTTGCAAGGCCACCACAGCTGCACAGGAGACACAGTGAGCATTGTCTTGGCTGGAAGAGCTCAGATCTGAATTGGCCCCATCCACAATACCGGATGTCCACCCAGGTACGCTGGCAGCCATGTGCCTCCTGGTGATGGTACGACCATGTTCCTCAGGGACTACAGACTTTGATAAATCAAATCACTTGAGGAAAGGATGCAAAGAACTAAGAGGAGCTGCTTGCAGCACACCTGTAAATCATCTTTTATGTCCCCATTTTGCTCCTTCCATGTAACTTGAGACAGACTTACCCCAACAGGGAGATCGTGGTGGAGCGTGTAAGCAGGGAACATGCGTTATGATGTTTGCTGAGGTTTGCTTTAGTGGTTCAGGGTGGGGGGATGAACTTGTCTCTGCAGGGCAGGGCCGTTGCTGGTCAGATACACAGGGCAGGCACAGGGAGGAAATGTACCGCCAGCAGCCCCGCGTCTGTGCAGAAACACAGCAAACAGCTACAACGCAGTGATAATAAGCTAGTATTATGGCAAGATGCTGCCTAAGAGAAAGCAAGCCTTTCTTTTTCTTTTTCTTTTTCTTTTTCTTTTTCTTTTTCTTTTTCTTTTTCTTTTTCTTTTTCTTTTTCTTTTTCTTTTTCTTTTTCTTTTTCTTTTTCTTTTTCTTTTTCTTTTTCTTTTTCTTTTTCTTTTTCTTTTTCTTTTTCTTTTTCTTTTTCTTTTTCTTTTTCTTTTTCTTTTTCTTTTTCTTTTTCTTTTTCTTTTTCTTTTTCTTTTTCTTTTTCTTTTTCTTTTTCTTTTTCTTTTTCTTTTTCTTTTTCTTTTTCTTTTTCTTTTTCTTTTTCTTTTTCTTTTTCTTCCTTTTCCTTTTCTCTCTCTTTCTTTCTTTCTTCCTTTTCCTTTTCCTTTTCCTTTTCCTTTCATCATCAAAAAGTTCATAAAATTAATTGTGAACAGAAGGTACACTTCTTTTCTCTGCCATCAGCCCCTGTCCAGATGAAAGAAAGTTTCATTCAAAGACTTTGAACCTTGGCTAGAACCCCTTGTGATCCAGGTGCCTAAACTGCCTCCCTCACCCCAGTGAGTGCAGTGCCATGTCCACTGGTCAGAGGCACATCTCATAACCTGATTCTGCTGATGGTGACCCTCTTTATCTAAAATGGTGGGTGCTTGTGCCTTCTGAGTAGAGGTCTCTGGGCTGATGTTCTTGCTGCCTCTGAAGTCCCAGGAAAGTGAACCTTTGTTCCCCATACCTTATGCCTCAGCTCATAATGCCCAGGTCCTGTGCACCTGCATTCATGGCCAGCCTGAATGCTGCTCTCTGGTGGAGCAAATGCCATCTGTTCTTGTCCCCTCGCTCACTGATCAGCCCGGTATTCACAGCAGATGAGAGACACCTTCCACTGGAAAAGGGATGACTCATTTCCAGAAGTCTTTTCTGTGGCATTCATCACCAGCATAGATGAGGCTGTGTAAAGGTAAGTTTATCTCCAGACACCCAGGCGAAGGGCCGGTGTTATCCGCATTGTACAGAAAAAGAATTGAGGCTTGGGAAGGCAAAAGTAAATGCGTTGGTGTATCCTGAGGGCTGGGTTTATAAAAGGAACTGATTTTTTTGAAGATTTACCATCATACAGCACCTTTGGGGCTTAAAGGAAAAGCCTCAGCTGCAGGTATGAGTTCGGGGTTTTCCTGCAAATCATGTGCCATCTTAACCAGCAAATGAGGCACCCAGTCAGCACTGGTTTTGGCAATGATTATCCAGGCAGCACAGGACACTGAACTCCCAGGCAGCATTTTGCCCATGACCCCATCCAACATCAGCCAGTAGCTCTTCCCTGCTCCTTGCCCAAAACTGCTTCCAAATTTGAGGTGGGGATTTATAGGCAGTGGTGTCCGTTCGGCACTCAGCCCTGGCTCATCCCCACAGAAGGTCTCTTTTGTGCAGTGAATGAGGTGGGGCCACAGGAAAAGTTATCTGCAATCACGTAATGGGTTCTCGGGCTGCACAGCTGCTTCTGCGCTGGTATTTCCTACTTGTTTGAGAGCTGTGTGTAATCCTGTAGAATCACTTCAGTTTCATTCTTTTTAATCACAGAATCACAGAATCACTAAGGTTGGAAAGGACCTTCAAGATCATCAAGTCCAACCATGAATCCAGCGCCACCATGTCCCCTAAACCATGTCCTGAAGCGCCACATCCACAAGTTTCTTGAACACTTCCAGAGATGGCGACTCCACCACCTCCCTGGGCAGCCTGTGCCAATGCCTGACCACTCTCTCAGTGAAGAAATTTTTCCTAATATCCAATCTAAACCTCCCCTGGTGTAACTTGAAGCCCGTTCACCTGAGGCAAGAAACTCAACGTCCCCACGGCACGTCCCAGGTTGCTGTGTCATGTTAAGCCCTTGACTGACCCCTTCCGAGGTGCACGGTGGCCTTGTCATGGTGGCCTTGTCACGGTGTTTATCAGGAATTGCCGCTGAGCGCCATGCTGCGTGGCACAGGCTCTCAGCCGCTTACCCAAGCTTTCTGTATGCAACTAGTGAGTCCGGAGTAATTGCTATGAGTGATAGCAGGAGGACGTATTAGTGCTCATTAGAGACAAATTGAGCTGCCTGCTGTGAGCAAAATAAAGAGGCATTTACCCAGGCTTGCTCGGTGGCTGTGTGTACACAGAAACATCCTCCTGCCTATGGGATCGAAGAGCTGCTTTCACCCGGGATTCCAAGGACCGGGTGGGTAAATGAGGACTGCCTGGGAGCTCTGAACAGGGGTAGCATGGTCTGTCTGCTCTGCCCATGTTTGAGGGAGCTCGGCCTGGGTACGTGCATAGCTGGCTTTAAATACAAAGAGAGTCAGCCATCCGTGATGGAAAAGCTTTACCACCAGGAGAATCTGGCAGCTGGCTTGGACTTTGGTTTAATCTCCTCCACTAACTCATCCCCCTCAGGCTGTTTACATGCTGGAATCAGTGTGCTGCAGTAGGTCACCCGTCAGCTCTCCCCGTCCCTCCAGGCTGGGCTCTTTCCACAAAACACAGCCAACTCAGTGCCACCTTTATTTGCAAGTGAGTTGGTAGGAAAACAGCCTATCTTCCCTTCCCGGGGTGGCGGGGGAGAGGAAGAGGAACCAAAGTGTCTTAGGACCTGGCTGAGCTCTGCTGCCTGTCGGACTGACGGGTTTCCTGTCTCTGCCCCCAGCGCAGGCTGCTGCTGCAGCCCTTGCAAGGCAGAGGCTGGACACGGCTCGGGACGGGGGTCTTGACTTGGTGTTTTCTGTGCTGCACACTAGCAGTGGTCCTGCCCCTGCAGCAGGCTGTGCAGTCAGCCCCATCCCAGCACCACCCCCAGAGACCCCAGGATTATTCTTAATACACCAGCGACTTTGCTGCTGAGGATTCAAACCCAACCCACTGGAGCATCCTCCTCCTGCATCTTCTCTTCTCTCACAACAGCAGGGAACAGCTGTTAAGCCCGGCGAGGCCGTGGGAGACTTTTGCCTGTCAGTCATGGGGCAATGCGCAGAGGAAGGGGGCCAAGCGTCTCAGTCATCTGCTGGCAGGGGTGCTGGCTGTAGGTTCGGATACAGAGGCAGCGAGCTCGCTGGCTTGTTCAGGAGCCTTGGAGGGTGCTGGTCGCATATGGCCTGGCTCTCTCCCCAGAGAGCTCTCACAGCAGGCCCTCAGCTCATTCACTACAACCGTTTGGCACTGGAAAAGTGTGTGCACTCAGGGATGCCCCTGTCTCCATAAGGCAAAGCTTTGTGCTGGAACCAGCACCAGTAAAGGGTTTATTTCGCCTTCCCACTGGGACAACCCCAGCTGCAAGTAACCTTTACCTGTGTCCCCGCTCCTGGGATCCTCCATGACTTTGCCAGGAACAAATTCACTCTTAATATGATAGTCCACTGGTATTTATTCATTCCATGTATGCATGGGAAATCCTCACAATTAAGGACCCTTTCAGGACTGTGGAGATTTACATGTCCCCTGGAGCCTGAAGCATGCTGGTGGGGACATGGCACCGCTGGAGCAACCTTCAGGAGCAGCAATCGCTCATCCTCCAGGCATGCCAGGCTGTGTTGGACCTGCTGCCCCCCCTTACTGGCCCAGCCGTGAGTGCTGGGGGTGCTAATTCATGATTTTCACCCGTCCCTGTTACGGTCTGAAGATATTTTTCCAAGGCAGCCTGGTAGCAGGTAATTGGACAGATCAAAGAGCTCAAGAAATGGATTTAGTCAAATGTTGGATTATGTGATTAATCTGCCTTCCACATCACATCTTTTTCCCAAGGTAAATTCAAATTAGCACCTGTTGGAGAGCCTATTAGTCAATGTCTGAGCTCTGGTACATTGGAATTCAGAGGCTTTCCGGGTAACATAAGGCAATTTCTCATTGTCTCAGAAGCAGGCAGCCGCCGCCTTGGTTTGTAATTAACAAAACCACTACATAACCACAACATGTAGCCACCACTTCCAAATGTGTCCCCCCCAAGCCTGTACAGCCTGCCATGCTCTCCAGGACATGACGACTGCATCTTCCCATCAGCCACATGTGTGGTCTGGATAACTGGATCTTAGAATAGGCGTTGCCCTTGCAGAAGGTCTGTGTTGAACCCAGTAGCCCTAAATCAAAC
This sequence comes from Phaethon lepturus, assembly GCF_000687285.1. Classification (NCBI taxonomy): domain Eukaryota; kingdom Metazoa; phylum Chordata; class Aves; order Phaethontiformes; family Phaethontidae; genus Phaethon; species Phaethon lepturus. The sequence continues at coordinate 15,938 of NW_010551365.1, read as the reverse complement.
GATAAAGGATTTTGGCATGGAGATTTAGGGGATATATAGGCAATTGTGATCGTTGTGGGTGTGGTCATATCACCTTGGGGAATCTCAAGCTGTTAATGAACTTGCACTAACACAGACAGGACCTGTTCTTAACTCCAGGCACATCTGAGCACAGCTGGATCAGGCACAGCTGAGGTCCTCCACAACTGAAGTGGATGGAGCCAGGATTTTTGTCCTGGCTGATTTGTCCAAGCTGTGAATCGAATTTCCAGGAGCAATCCAAAGCCCAGCTGCTATGAAGTTCATTAGAGGCAGATGTTCATCATCCCACGTAGAAAGCCCTGAAGGGACATCACTAGCAGGTTGCAGAACATGGCCTCCTCTGTGTTTGTGTGTGTGGAGGTGGGAACCAGTGCTGAGAATGCCCCAGGAGACCTGATATCACCCAAAGGGCATGCAGAGTTCAGAGGCTAAATCCTGACAGGCTCTTCAACAACAGTGCATCCGAGCAGACTGGTAACTCACACCTCAGGACAGGGCACAGGGAGATGGTCTGTTCTCCCAAAGGAAAAGAAACGTCTGATCGTGGCAGCTCCAGCATCCATGCAGGTGCATTTGGCGAAGGAGATCTTTGGGAGTGTGCTGGTTTTGGCTGGGATAGAGTTAATTTTCTTCATAGTAGCTAGTATGGGTTTTACATTTGTGCTGGAAACAGTGCTGATAATACAGGGATGTTTCCGTTACTGCTGAGCAGTGCTTACATGCAGTCAAGGCCTTTTCTGCTTCTCACCCCACCCCACCAGCGAGCAGGCCGGGGGGCACAAGAGGCTGGGAGGGGACACGGCCGGGACAGCTGACCCAGGCTGACCGAAGGGATATTCCGTATCATATGACGTCATGCTCAGCGTATCAAGCTGGGGGAAGAAGAAGGAAGGGGGGGACGTTCAGAGTGATGCCATTTGTCTTCCCAGGGAACCGTTATGCGTGACGGAGCCCTGCTGTCCTGGAGATGGCTGAACCCCTGCCTGCCCATGGGAAGTGGTGAGGGAATTCCTTGTTTTGCTTTGCTTCTGTACGTGGCTTTTGCTTTACCCATTAAACCTTCTTTATCTCAACCCATGAGTTTTCTCACTTTTATTCTTCTGATTCTTTCCCCCACCTCCCCGTGGAGGAGTGAGAGAGTGGCTGGGGGGGGGCTAGTTGCCGGCCTTAGTTGCCGGCTGGGGCTAAACCACGACAGAGGGAGGTGACTTCACAGCACGTACCCGGTCCTGGCTGTACAAAAAGCTGAAAAAGTTCTAGATACAATTCCTTCACTTTCTCTAAATGTGTCTATAGAGCTCTTGGTCTTCCCTGATTCAGGCTGGGACATCCTTCCTGACAGGAAAACCTACTAAAAGGCTTGCTGGTCAGTTCTGGAAAAGGAGTCAGTGGCACGTTGGTCCCTATGTGCACAAAGCCTGCCAGAAAGCAGCAGGGCAGATGTGCTGCAGGATCAGCTGTGAGTATCGCAGGGCACGGTGATAACCAAGGCGGGACGAAACTGTGGGAAAGCTACCTTCTGTCCTTCTTCCAGCCTGCATCCCTCCCACTCTGCTCTCCTTGCAGACTCCGACGCAAATCCCAGCTCAGGGAGCACCCAAGCAGTGGAGCTGGGGAAAACAGGCCAGGGAAGGATCACACCCCTGCGCCTGTGCCCTCCCCCCAGCCCCCGCCGTTGCAGCACACCGGCGCATTTGGTTGGAGATGAGAAGACCCTTTTATGTTCACGTACCGTCAGGGGAGGTGACCGGGCGTCGCGAGGGGGGACTGTGGCAAAGGCTGTTGGGGG
>NW_010551365.1:9075-14097 GCF_000687285.1 Phaethon lepturus | reverse complement strand
CGACGCTCTGCAGGGTGGTCTGGCGGTGGTGCCTCCTCTGCCCCTCACTCAGCTCCGCTGGGAATGGTGGCCACGGCCTCTAGTGAGCTGTCAGGCACTCTGCTCTGCCAAACGGAGGGGTAACAGCAGACTGGAGCAAACTCAAAGCAACTGGCTTTAAAGACGATGAGCACAGGCAAGATCCAAGTTACATCTCATGCAACTTTTTCTTTGTGTTTTTTTTTCAGTTATGCTCCCAGGTGTTGTTGCGGAGAGGTCAGGCATGGCTTTGCAGCTGACGCAGCTGTGACCAAAGCTTATCCCAAAAGTACTAACACTGACCTGGATTTAGGGGTCAGAGTAGCACAGCAACTCAACATGACTCAGCAGCAAGAAAGCTAACACTGTCCTTAGACATACCAACAGAGGAGAGGGACCAGGGCAGGGAGGTGACCTTAGCCTCTGGGGATGACTGCTGAGGCCAGATGCAGACATTAGAGGGATGATAAAAAGTAAGTGAGTGCAAAAAAGAGCCATAAAAATGATTTGAGGGAAGGAGAGGACACTTTGAAGTGAAGGATTTAAAAGCTTGATCTGTTTAGCTAATTGAGGAGACACTTGAAAGGCAATGTGCTCACAACATGTAAGTAACTTAATGTGGAAAAACACCAAGCTCTGAAAGGCTCTTCAATAAACTGGGAAAGACAATAACAGGACCAGTGTCTGGGAGCTGAAGCCAGGCATATTCAGAACGGAAAAAAAGGTGCAGATCTTCACCAGGAAGATACAGGAACAAGGACCTACAGAACTAATGAACTCTCCCTCTCTTAATTATTTCAAGGTATTCCTTTTGGGTAAGGTGTGTGCTTGGTCTGGTCTGGTTTCACCCATCACACTGTTCTCTGAAGTAGCCCTAGCTACAGCCTGCAATGGCAACTGGCCCCCACAACACTGCCAGAACTTCCTCAGTTCCCCAATGGGCTTTGCAGAGAGAGATTGTTTGTACTTCAACTTTAGCTAGCCCACCGCCTGCTCTAAGAGTCCATTCATGCATACACACGTTTTCCTTGACTGCTCTTCACAAGGGGAGGTTAAAAGATGAGTTGACCTCCTGTGGAATCTAAAAGAACTGAGTAACCAAGTTTTTGTGCAGCAGTGACCTGGGGAAACAGCAAAATCCTCCTTAGGGCTGTACTCATGGTCTTCACCCACTTCCTGACAAGTCTGCATCCCCCAGAGGCTCTCTTGGTGAACTGGACCTTCCTCTGGAGCTGACAGCCAACACACGTCTTGCTTACTTCTGGTACAAATGGGTGTTTGGAAGATATCTCTGTGGACTGCCCTTTTCTTAGTGTCTTACTGATCCATCTCCCTGAAATCCATGTTGTTCTGCTACAGGCTTAACCAATAAAACAATTTTCCAGGAAGACTGAAAGCATTTGCTTGCTGACTTGTTTGGAGCAGCGGACTGCCTCAGGCTGTACTCCTCTGCCAGGGAAGAACTGAATGCATCTTGATATCCCAGAACAACCCATTTGGCTGCCATGATGTCTTAGAAATCATACATTATTAAAATAATTATAAATAATTATTATGTATATGTCATGTATATAAGACAATGGAGAGCTGGAAGGGTTTAGCATAGATTTGAGGATGGGGCCACAAGGAATGTTTGGGGGAACCTTTGCTCCTTGTCATACTGTGATCACCTCATCATAAGCCCATGGATGGATGAACATGCATAGGTGGCTGATAGATGATGGCCAGGGTGGGGAGGAAGCTCTCTTGATGTGTCTCACTTAACAGCCATCCTGGCCTATTCTTTAGACACAGATTTAACCTTAAAGCAGACAATCCACTGTGTGCACATGGAGACTGAGGGGGAAGAGGTGGCCCCTGACAAAGCACTGCTCCATTCTCATCCCTTGTCAGTGATAATAGAGCTTTTTTTATGGTTATCTGCATCAACTCATAATAATTATTCTATTCTTCTGCCTACTGGCACTGCTCCCAGATGCAGAGGTCATCTGAAGTCGAGTATGTCCCAGCTGGCAATGAAATGTATCATTAATTTGCAGAGATGCCTCTCATTCCTTTTCCCACACACCATCCTCTGTGCAGCAAGCCTGACACTTTGCTCCAGAAGTTCTCAGTCAGGTACCCTAGGTCCCTGTTTATCCTGTCCCACCAACCTGGCCTGGGTTGACACCAGATGCTGTCATTGACCCAGCCCAGATGTTCCTAAACCAAACAAGCAGGGGACAAATTACTTCTAAGAGCCAACAGATAAGGAATCTGGCCCGGCCGGTACAGACAAAAACGGGGGCAGGATCAAAGACCTGTAGGCAGGAAAAGCGAACAGCTGGGCTTTCTGAACTGCTGGTGGTGGTGGTGGTGCTGGCCTCGCTGTGATCTCCACGTGGAGCCAGGATTAGTTCTTATAATTAACCTTGGAAAAACCTTCCCTGAGGAGCTGATTCTCCCTTTGGGCTAAAGCACAGGAGAGAGAGGGCTGAGCGAAGCGCACACAGTCCAGACGGGGATGGCTTGAAGTGAAGACAAGCACTCTGCTCTCCTTATGCCAGCAGGGACAGGGAGATCTCGGCTCTGCACCCAGGATTGCAGCTGGGCTATTAACTAACCACAATGTACTGTAAAGTAGCGCCGGAAGCGGGGGTCAGCGCTCAGGTATCCCTATCAAAAAATGAGCTGTTCCCAGGTAACTGCTGTGCTCTGGAGAGCTTTTTCCAACTCTGCCAGTGTTGCCAGCACTGGTCAGATCCCCTTCCACTGTGAAAGCACACCAGGACCATGAACTCTGAAGGTGTCCTTCCTCCTAATATCTGTCAAATAGCCATCCCCAGCCCCTTGCTCTGCATTTCTTGAACTAAAATTTTCTTGGAATACTATGCATTACTAAATGAAATGCCTCCTGTGGACTAAGTCTATTATGTTTATGCAGTTACCTTTGTCAGCGCAATCTGTAATTATGTCATTTGTTTGTTTGACAAGACCCATGTCCTATAAAACCTCAAAGTCTGGCAATAATGATATTGCTGGCATTTAATTCAGCTTTAGAGGGATTCCATACAGCCTTTCATTATCTCCTCTTCCTAAGCACCTCATCTAATTTGGTCATCCCAGGTGACCTTTTCATGATGTTCACATACTTTGGGGCCTTTGGAAATCCCCTGGTATTCTAGGGCAGCTCAAGTGTGAACAATGCTGGGTGAGCAACGTCCTCAGCTCTGCCTGGGGAGATCCTTGGGCGAGTCAGCCGAGTGCATTGAGCTCAGCAGATTTTAGCACCCTTGTCTGCTACAGATGGTGGGATTCATTCCCTTCCTTACTTTAGTGAACACAAGCAAATGTCTCCCAACATGCAAAGATTGCATCAAAAACACAAGGCTCTGGTGCCCATCTGTCCAAAGCAGGGACTTGACCAGAGGACATGTCATGGCTCCCTGTAGGCTCCCTCCAAAAGAAATCATAGGGTAAAGAAAACAGGAACAGGCAGAGGGAGATACTTGATCGTGCCTGTCTTGATCGTCCCTTGACACATGGTGAGGATGCACTTCCACACCTGACCCTAGTGTCATATCCATAGTGTTACACCCAGTGTCATAGTTCGGATAAAGCCTGGAAGCATTTGTGTCTCTGCACATTCCAGAGACCGAGTCCACGTCACAAGCTGTGAGCAGAAACGACAAGCTAAAGAAGTCAGTCTAACCACAACAGGCTTCATCTTCCCAGTTTAGTTCTGCCCTTTCTGCATTTCTACTAGAAGTTTTCCCCGCCCTTAGATGTGGGACCTCATCCGCTGGGAAGGAATCCCATGACTGACTGTAATTTTGCCTGCTACAGGCTTTCTCCTAGTGTCTTCAGTGTCTTTTAGTAATTTCCCACATCTTACAGTTCTGGTTTGTGAAAATTTCTTTTTTCTCCTTTTCAGTTGCTCTGTATTCAGCATTATTTGCAGTTGCTAACACCGTCCATCCTCCAGGCTTTTAGTCAGAGCTGCTTCTCTGCTTGTGGCTTTTTGCTTCCACATACCTTTCTTTAAAGGATTTTTAGGTTTTGTTAATTTTAATTTTCCCTTCTACAATTTTCTATTAATAATTATTTTTAATTTGGAGAATATGATCCTTTTGAAGAACAGATAATTAATTTCCAGGGCTGACATCTTTCTCCACTGTAATCAGATCCACACCCGTGTTCCCTTGCCCCCTGTGCGGTGCCTTTTGTGCTGGAAAGTGAGGACTGGATCTCGTGAGGCTTTCAGCTTTCTGCTCGTGGCCTCCAGCACGTCTCCTGGGCAGCACATGCTGTGGCAGAACCTCTCCCCTTGCCACGCTTTATGCAACCAGCAGTGTGAAACGCTCCCGCGATGGGAGGGTCTTGTGGGGCAGAGCGTGACGCACAGATTAGGGGCGCGAGTGGCAGGAGGGGTGCTGGAATTTCCCCATCTCGGTAACAAATTAAAAGTGTGCCAGCAACAAGCCCGTTTCCTGGTGAATAGCTGACAGATCCCCGGCTCTCAGCCTGGTCCAAGCATGAGCTAAACCTTTTAACGGGTTCAGTGGATGGAGCAGAGGGAACGTCCTCACCTCCGCCCCACAAAATGTGCCAGGCAAAATGTCCCCTGAGCCTCCGCGGTCCCCAGCTCCTCCAAAGTCCAAGCTCGGCTGTGCACGGAAAGCGTCTTCCTCTCCAGCGCCTCACCCTGCCCCGCAGAGCTGGACCTGAAGCATGGCTACTCAGGCAGGCCGGCCAGCAGCTCTGCGGCACGGTCAGCCCAGCCAGCCGGTGCCGGCTGATGTCCCGGATGGGGTGGTGCTGGTACCCCGGGGAGCTGGAAGAGCAGGGTGCTCTAACCGCACACGGGCCCCGGGCAGCACTGCCTGCGGCGAGACGCGAGCTGGTTTTGGCACGCCAGTGCTGCCGCTGCAGCCCGAGCTCGGCAGTCCTGGGTTACCCCAGCAGCTTTCCACTAAAACTGCAGCTCGGAGCCCGGCAGGGGGAGCCCGGGGCCTTCCGCCACGT
>NW_010551365.1:4146-8987 GCF_000687285.1 Phaethon lepturus | reverse complement strand
CTGGCGCCTGCCTCTCACAAGGTGTGTGTGGGCATCCCACAGGACTCCCCTCTTCTCTGGTGCTCTGGACGTGGTGGTGGTGGGGGGGGACCACTCGAAAGAAGCTGTGGCCTGTGTGATCTGTCACTGATTGCCCAGCAGTGGTGGGAATAGAGCTGTACGAGCTGGCTGCAGAGAGCAGAGCTTGCCCCTGAGCCTCACAAGAAAAGTAGTGACCATGCTGGTCATTACCTTAAGGTACACGAGCTAGTCCTTGCCTGAAAGCACCACACCCCCCATCCTACCCCCAGTCAGCTCCCGACCCACTGCCCCAGGACAGCCCTGGTCTCTCTTGGGTACCTGGGACCTGTGGGGAGCCGGGAGGGGGATGCAGCTGGGGCAGGTTTCCCTTGCACCCTTGAGCCCATGAGACCTTCCACAGCAGGGTTAACCCCCAGCTAAGAACGGGTTTTTGGGGAAAGCCGTCCTCTGCTTCTGGCTGCACTTCTGCCAGCCCAAACCTCAGCTGCTCCAGAGGGATTAACGTGAACAGCAAACTTGTGCCTGCTGGCAGCCGGTCTGCTCCAGTCCCCGGGGCCACTGGAGACCTGCAGTGCAGCCGGCGGAGTTCTCACTGGTGACGCATGCCCAGGCAGACCCAACTCCCGGGGTCTGCATCCCATCTGATATTTTGGCAGCTTACAGCTCTGCTGCCTTTGAGCCTCACATCCGCGCTGACAGTGAGGCATTACCACACCCGCTGCCATCCACACGGATAGCGGCACTCAGCTCCGGGTGGGCTGATCCCTACCCAACCACACACTTCTGTAGGCTCGCCTGCCCTCAAGCTGGCCCTGCCAAAGAGGGATGCTAACACACCCACCTCCTCGGCGCAACAGCACACGCTGGAGAAACTGAGGCACATACAGCCGTAATAATATTACACACGCCCTTCTCCTGCGTTGTAATAGCAAGTGTGATGGAGGGGCAGGACATCATCTACGTCAGCATGATCTCCTCTGGCTGGAGCAAGGATGCATCATCCCCATCCCAGTAGGGCAGTATGTGGGAGATGGTCAGTCCACCATTCCCTCATGGGCCCATTGTTACTCAAAGCCTCGTCACTCCCCCATGACCCTTCATTCCCCCAGAGACCATCATTCCTCCATGGACCATTGTCTTCCGCTGTACTTGCCAGTGCACATGGGATCTCAAGGCTCGAAGGGCCCAGCTCTGAGGGCCTTCCATGACATTGTCTTTAAAGTTTGGGCCTGGGAAGAGCCTTGCCATCCACCCAGGCTTGTTGAACACAGGCCTGGACCAGGTACTGTCTGCAAGCTGGGTGAGCCCTTGAAGATGGAGGCAGAGTGGGCAAGCAAGAACGGGCCTGCCAGGATGCACCAAGTCCAGCTCTGCCCTCTCATATACTGTCTGGCCATGCTGCCTCCCTGGAGGGGCTGGTGGTGCAGCCAGTGAGGCACCGTGGGATGCAACTCCCAGATGTGACGCAGGTGGGGACTCCTGCGCAGGAGGCTGGTGTGAGAGCGGGAACACTCCGGTCTGCACAAGGAGGAACAGCTCTTGTGTATACGCTGCTCAAGTCATGCCAGCTTCCCAGGTAGGTATTCCAATAAGGAGACTAATTACCTCAGCTTGTACCAGCTTCCTTGGGTGGAGGTGTCTCCACTTGTGTACCACCAGCATCTTCTCCTAGCCCCAGTCTGAGCAGACGTCCCATCACTCACGGGCAGCCACCGCCTCCATCCGTTATTCAATAACTTTCTGAAGAGAAGTAAACCAATGTGTTCAGCAAGACACCATAGATAGCAATTTTTTTTTCATTATCTAATCATTTTGTTCCTATCTGATGCTTCTTCCCAATAATAACATTACAGCAATTAATTGAAACACTTGTTAAGTAGACAGCACACAGTCGAAGTGTAGGCAATGTCATAACAGTCCAGTTCCATAAAAAGCACACCGCGATGGCAGATGGGAAGCGGGGCAGGCTTTCCAAAGATTGTTTTGTTCAGATTTATCCTGTCTCTATTCTGACAAACTGAACAGACACATCTAGCCAACTAATCTGCCAGGCTGCAGCTAACAAAACTCTTATTTCACTTCAACAATTATGCATTCTCTGTGTAATTTTCTAAGGCCCTTTGAACACCGCTTGTTTCATAATAATTTCCCCATTTATGCAGTCCCACATGTACCAGGTGTTTTGATGACTCTCAAGCATGATTCTGCAGTAAAATCTCTGTTAAGCACAGCGGATGATGCATCATACAGCTAGGGTTTGTCTTCAGCAGAAACCCCGGGTGCCCCACAGTAGTCCATAACGTCCCACCGCCTGTCCAGCTCTCAGCGGTAAGTCCGAGCACCCTGTCCAGCAGAGCATCACCCGCCACTTTCTGACACCAGCAAGGAGGAGTTATGCAGGCAGCTGGAGCAAGGTACTCTGACACTCCGTGCTGTGGGTGCAGAGGAGAACCACAACCTACAAAAAGAAACACGCAGCTCTTGTCCACAGTAGACTGATGGGCCAGTGGTTTAATGCAAGTTTGTTAAGGTCCGGATCTGACCATAGGGGTGTGCCCCAGATGCCAACAAGAGTGAGTGCAAAACCCACATGAGCTTAGGAGCATTGAGTTAGGAAACTGAAATTCATGGTGGGCAAAAAGAGTGCGGGATCAGCAACAATAATGGATTTGGTTCTTCCCAGGGCAGGTGGTGGTGTAAACGCTAAGGTTTTGGCCAATCACCTTATGCTGGAAGGGAAGGAGGATACTTCACTGCCTGCTGCTCTGAGACCCTGCAGCCCCCAGCCCTCCCCAGTGCTTATCCAAGACCAGATAAGTTCTCTGGGCCAAAAAGAAATTCCTGCAGCTTCTGCACCCCTGAGAAGTGAGTCAGAAAAATCTTGGAATTTATTGCCATTCTATATTTGGGTTATCCCAAGACCTTTCTACCTTTTTCATGAGAAATAGGAGCAAGAGCTTTGCTGATGCTGTTCCACTGAATGGAGCAGTGCCATGCTGAAGACTGTGCACCTGGGAACAGCCAATTGCTTGTGTTGTTCTCACAAGAGAGACGTCCTCACACAAATCTTCCTTTCCTGAGCGCCTAACAGCCTGGTGGTGAGACCCAGGCATCTGGAGATCAGCACTCAAATCTTTATTCCAGCCCAATGCAAAGTCTCAAGACAGATTCCCATGTGAATACCCTAAATTCCAGGGTCTCCAGGGCTGTGGGGCATCTCTGCTGACTTGGACAAAACTTTCGTCCTGGATGTGCGCTACTTTTCCTTGTGTAGCTTTCATCAAACCTCACACAATACTACAAATATTCTGATTTTTCCAAGTCAGCATTTTTCAACAGTGAGGCTAGGGTACATGAAAAATAGCTCTTCCCAGAAGCTGGAGGTGTTGCATACACTGGAATTATCACAGCATACAGCTTGCCCTATCCCAGCTCCTTCTGTTCTCTTGGAAACATTGAGCCAAGATACTGAATGCAGGCTTGGGGTTTCGCCCCACAGCTTTTGGCTCTAATCAAAATGAACACTGTGAGAGTGTCCTAAAAGTGAACCTTAAAGTTTGCACACAGGTAAGTGAGCTCCTGAGACTTTAGATAATGCATTTATAGCCCCAAACAATCCTTCTGCACTAACAGGCACGCTAGTACTCAAATGAGAAGGGCTGCTTATAACTTCATGAACGTCTTCTACAATCTAAAAGCTTTTTAAACGAGTTTCACAACCATTAACAAGGTAAATACATTTGTAGAATTCTTTGGGCAATTACAGTCATTTAAAAAACAATGCATAATAATGGACATGAATCTAATAAGCCATTGCTAATTAAATGTATTAATGCCATTTTATAAAATGAATGCATCTAGCTGATACGTTACAGCTAGTTTTGTTCTGTAAATAACCAAGCCGTGATACATGCAGAATTTGCATCACTGGGCATTGCCAGTGCCCGATAATAGTTGCAATTAATTTGCCCCAGTGGGCAAATCTACTGACTACCAACCAGGTTCTCCTCTTATGTGTCTAGTCTACATTTTCCTTTGCTCTGTGAGAAACAGTTGCCGTAGAATGGAGCTGGTTAACCCCAAAATATAGGACACCATTACAAAGCATTTGTGAAGACTTTACTTTGAAATGTGCTCTTCTGTCAATTATAAATCGTAGCAGGTATGACACTCCCAGGTTATGAAAAGCCATTTCTCTGTCCCAGAAGAGCTCATTCAATTTTAGCCAATATTTAGTGTTCAATAGCACAATTTTCCTTCTTTTACTTTCATCCCTTTGGAAAATGTCACCAGTTTTGAGTTAAATAATTGACCACAGACCTTTTGAGGATCCAGGCCAGGCGCAGCCCCACAGGGTGCTGTGAAGTGTCAGCAGCTGCAGAGATATACAGAAAGGATGAGAGCTAATCTGGGACCCCTGGGCATCCAGTACGTGGCCTTGCACGTGAAATCATAGGATGCAGGATCTGGCTGAATTCCTGGGACAGGGCAAAAGGGAAGGACACATAGGCCTGATCTTAAGGAGATTAAGAAATCTCCCCATCTCAGTCTGACCTGGTGACTCCTAGGCTCCATGTGCCGTTGGCAAAGAGACCCAGGACACTTTGGCAGATCCTGATTTTACCATGAGAACACTCATGGTCAGGTGAACCACTCGCTACTTGAGCCCGTTTCTTTCTGTTGGCTATAAACAGTGCCCAGAGACTAACACAAATTATGACACTTACCTTTCCAGTGCCTAAAGTCAGGGCACATGAAAGTTGTGATGAGATTCCAGCTGGTGAGCAAGCCTGGTACTCAAGGGGTGATAGTCTGCACTG
>NW_010551365.1:0-4115 GCF_000687285.1 Phaethon lepturus | reverse complement strand
CCTGCTGATGTAAAAGGGGCAAAGCTGGGACAACGCAAACAAAAAAGGACTAGATTTTTATTTTTCCTTGACAAAAATTGAGATGTGATTTGCCCAAACGTATGGTTTCTATCAGTAACTCCTTTGCAGCTGGAAAATCCCCACTCAGTGCAGCTTTGCACACACGTCTGCTGTCTCAGACTTTAGATGTGCAGGAGACGTGGAAGGCATACACTGGGCTTTGCCCCGACGGATGCCATGACCAAGCCCAAGCAAAATACTATTGCTCCAGGCTCTGACTTGCTGCAAGTCTCACAAAGACACGCAGCTTCCTTCAACCAGAAGAGTGGCGTCACCCTGCTCTCTGAAATCACCAGGTCCTGCCATGAGGGGCTGAACACTCACTTCCCAGGAAAAAGTACCAGTCTCCCAGCTTAAGCACCAGCAAATGATTTGGAGGATGAACTTACCTGGGTCCTCAACCCCACCATGGTTGGCTTCTGCTGGCACTCAGCACTTTGCCAAAAGCCAGAGGACCTTTTTCCTAGGTGTTTACGAGGAGCTCACCCTCATTTTTCATGCGGGTGCTTAGGGAGAACACAAGCTGCAGCAAACACAATCTGGCTGGTGGGGCGCATATAAAATGTGAGAAAGATCACCTTGGTCTGAAAGAAAAGCCATTCTGAAAACCTGTGGCCACTTTTTGCATGAGGAACCCTGACTTCTCACTTTTGCCAGCCTCCAGCTAAAACCCAGGTCCTGCAAGCAGTGATTCCCTAATTGGAGGGTGATGTGTGAACACCGGAGAAGGGGTGGCCGCAGGGGTCCCCCTCCTTCAGGAGCAAAACTCCGCTTGCAAGGGGCATTTCTTTGATTCAGAAACATTTACCTGCATTTTAAAAATCTTCGTATTTACTCCGTTTGTGGCCAGTGTTAGGTTTTGTGGAGAAGGAAAAGTTGGGGTTGCAGCAGGCTTGGGAAAGTGAGTGCTGAAGCTGGGATGAAGGAGAGGGATGAAGGAGAGGTGCTGTAGAGCAGGAGAGCAGCCTCAGGGCTGGGCCTGGAGACTGGTCTCATGAGATTTGTTCCAGTGGTGGAAAAGTCACTTCACAGGGTCTCCAGCTTTCCTTAAAAATGAGCAACCATTGGGTCCCTGCTGCCAAACTGCCCCGAACTGGCCTACTGCCCTATTGCCCCGCTGCCACAGCCGCACGGCACTGCCCGACTGCCCCAGCTGCCTGCCCTGCCTGCGCTGCCTGCCCTGTTCCGGACCAACCTCAGTTCTGCCTTGGGTGTCATCCAAAGTGCTGCAGCTCCGCCAGCCCTGGAGCCTCAGCACTGGGCTGTGCCAGCTTTGGGAACGTGGTTCCTCGCTGCTCAGTCCCTTCCACTCACACAAGGGCAAAGAGTGGGAAGGAAGGTGTGGACTGGAAACGACAAGCGGGCAGCTGTCTCCAAGAGCTCACAAACAGCAAATGCTCACCTTTGACTAATGCATCGCTCCTAATGAATAGCCCGGCCAGCTGTATTTAATGGCCTGGTTTAGGCAGATATGGCTGGAAAATCACACGCTTGCCAGATTTTTTTTCTCCCCCTAAAGCATCAAATTATTCACTATCGTCTTGTAGCATTTTGCAGCCAACTCTTTCCTGTGATGATTTTCAAAAGATGAAGAATGAGCACCCTGGTGACATTTCTAGTATCTATAAATATCTCCCCACTACCCTGCCTGCCCAACTGGTGAATTATGCAGGAAGATATATATAATAAAACAATCGGATCCCTTTTGCTGTCAATATCCCATTCTTCTTCAGCTGGCAAGAGAACAGCCCAGGCTTTTGATCTGGAAAGAGCAAGCAGTACCTGGGGAATTACTGAACTTGTCCTTTCCTGTAGGCACAGGGGCACGTTGGAGGGCAACATGGAGCAGAGAGAGACCCTAGTATGCTGGGAAAAGGAAGATGGGTTTTAAAAGAGAAGTACGAAGTTTAGGACAGTAACTAGTCTCCAGAATGGCAGGAAATCCTACATATGGGGCACTTTCACTTGTGGTGAAAGAAGCATTGAAGAAATACCAAAGAAGGACTAATCCTGCAATGTTATGTAGAGCACAATGCACTTACTATACATCCTGGTCCTGCTTTTATATGTTTAATTCAGCAGTGCTTTGTTTATTCAACTAAGCTTCCTGCATGGTGAAATACATGGAAAAGTTAATGCACCTAACTTTGCAAAGTTGTGGGAAGCGATCAGTTTATATTACATATCTAATTGGCAAGTTTTCATTTAAATTGTCAGGGATTTAATTAAATAGCATAGCTTTCCCTAGCTAACAGACCTCTCCTAGCCAGATACTCATTATGTGGAGTAGCCTACACAATGTATTAACCCATTTATGGGTTGAGGCATATTAAAATAGGAATCTTAAGACAGCTCTCTCCCTTGCATTAGATATTTGCAGATGTCTTTTTCTAAGCCATAACTAGATGCTTCATCATTAATTTTGGGAGGCTATGCCTTGGAGACACTGCTTAGCAATTAAACAAAGTCATTACAAGAAAGTTTTCCCACCTTACCTTAGTCCAGAAGGTCGTTGTTCTCCAGGACTGCAAAGACAAGGATTTTGCACCTCCTCATTCCTGCAGGAAGACAGCTGCTGTGTTGCCTAGACCAAGAGAGTTACGGTGGATCTCCTGCAAAGCCCGAGGACTTTACTCTGGGTAGGAGGACAATGCACTGTGGAAAGCTGATATGCTGGACTGGCAGAGCGTTGACCGTGTCCCCATCAGGGTGTGCTGAGGCCACTCATAAAGTTGTTCAGTTTGATATGAGGCTGAGAAACCAAACATTACCTGCAGAGATGCTGTCGTGGTAGGCAGCCACGCACCATACATCCACTTGTTCACTCCCTCCCAGTGGGATGGGGGAGAGAGTCGGAAGCATAAAAGTGAGAAAACTCATGGGTCGAGATAAAGACAATTCAACAGGTAAAGCAAAAGCCACACACACAAGCAAAGAAAAAGAAGAAATTCATTCACCACTTCCCATCGGCAGGCAGCCATCTCCAGGAAAGCCGGGCTCCATCGCAGGTAACGGCTACTTGGGAAGACAAATGCCATCACTTCAGCTGTCCCCCCTTCCTCCTTCTTCCTCCAGCTTTTATTGCTGGCATGGTGTCATATGGTATGGAATATCCCTTTGGTCAGCTGGAGTCAGCTGTCCCAGCTGTGTCCCCTCCCACCTTCCTCTGCACCCCCAGCCTACTCGCTGGCGGGGCAGTGTAAGAAACAGAGGTGGCAGAAGCACTGCTCAGCAATAACTAAAACATCTTTGTATTATCAACACTGTTTCCGTGACAAATGTAAAACATAGCCCCATACTGGCTAATATGAAGAAAATTAACTCTGTTGCAGCCAAAACCAGTACAGCTGTACACATCCATCTTTTCAAGGCTCTAATTACATCCTTAATGTACAGCAAGACCTTCAAGAGTGGCAGGATGCAAGTGAGAGGGGTTAAAGGTGACCAAAATGTGGATCCGCTCCTCGGCAACAAGTTGAATCATCCTTTTGTTCATGGCCCAGGATCGGGCTCTCCCCAAGCTGAGGCTTTAATAATTTAATAGAGAACTGGATGAGTCCTTGCAAGCATCCCCCTTGTTGATAGGTGAATGGCACACGGGGCTGTGCAGCGCTGCCCTGGACACGGAGCATTTCCCAGCAGGCCGGGGAAGGGTGGTAGAATATGTTATATGGAGATAGAAAAGGTGTGACTGTGGTGCATGCTGGAAGTTTCTTGGGGCATGGCATGCAACACACCCATGCTTCCCGGCACTGAACACATGGAGTACAGTAGAGCTCAGAGGGGGTCATCAGCTCTGTTGCTTCTTGGATTTTGGCTTTCTGTTTGTTAGAGGATTTCATACTTACCTGCTTCTTTAGGATACTCTAGCTGAGGAACAAACAGTCTGTTGAAATCTCTGATGTATAGGCTTCTCTGGAGAGCTTTCTTTGTAGAGCTCTCAGGTGGTGCTGGTGGGCTCCAGTTCATTGAGACACAGCAATGGGTTTGGCCCAGGTTTTTTGACATATGGCAGGTCAGAGTCGGCTCACAGAATCACAGAATCACAGAAACAC
>NW_010551364.1:25931-62474 GCF_000687285.1 Phaethon lepturus | reverse complement strand
CCCCCCCCCCCCCCCCGGAGCCCAGTGAATCTGAGCTGAGCACGCGTGCAGCGAAGCCTGCTGTGCCCATGGTCCCGCTCCCCCCGAGAAAGGAAGGCAAGTGAGCTGTCTGGCCAAAATAGTTGGTTATGAAGTTACCGATGAGAGGATCGTGCTGCTATAAACAAACACGTGCTCATCCCCATCACGTACAGCCTGTGCCTGAAGCGCTCGCGAGGAGTGTGGCTCCGGACGATGCGTGGGGTGGACTTACCCTTCTTACAGCTGAGACGTGCAGGCCAGAGGTGATCGCCCTTCTCCTGGAAAGCAGTGGAGTAGCAGTAAAACAAGCTCTTTTTTCTTTTTTTTTTTTTTTAAATGAGAGCATTTGATTGGAAAGCCCTACAGACCTCCAAATATCCTAGAGAGGGTGTGTGTGTATATATATATATAGGGATAGACGGTATTTTGCTTCTCCTAATTGGAGAAGTGTGCTTGTGAGATAGTGGCAAAATGACTAATTTACATAAGAATTGTTGCAGATAGGTGGCCTGACAACAACTCTTGACCGCTTTGGAAATGTCTCATTGGACTGTACTGAGATCAGCGCAAATGGTAGCTGAAAATTAGGGTTTGATGGTGAGATAAGTTGGGAAATGACTGCTGTCTGTGTCCTGGAAAGGTCTGTTTTGCTTATACTTTACTCAGTCTTCTAGAAGAAATGCAGGAAACATTTAAAAAAAAAAAAAGAAAGTGTAAATGAACTAAATCTGTAGCTTGTCCTAACCATGGTTATTTTGTTGTTTCTGCTCTGATCAGGCACTAGTATTACTATAACATGCAGAAGCTTTATTTTTGGGGGCTCTCATGCCTGGATGATTTTATATAGACCTTTTGGGGAAGAAGTGGGAATAGGTAAACCGGTAGTGCTGTTAAATGGATTTGCTGCTACTGTTTCAGTCTGGTTTCTTTGGGAAATGCATACATGTCTGCTCACTGTTCATGCTCTATACTTCTTTTTTGCGCTGTTAAAATGAGTAGACGGAAATCTGGTAACCCCATTCCATAATCCTTCTTGTCTACAGCTGAGATTGCTTATCCTATAACATTATCTGCTGTTTTTATTGGAAATAAATGATGTTAATATTTTGCTGATGCCTGGTCTAAGCTGACCCAACCCTCTTCAACAGGATGTGCAATTTAATGGGAATGGAAGATCTTGAACGTTTGGGATGGCAGAGACCTGCAGAGATTAGAAATGACACTTAAGTAATTTTCTCTAGAATTTGATGCATATGCCATCAAAGAGCGTTCCAGGTCTCTAGAAATGCAAGATGGGCACAGGAACTTGGAGAGTAGTAACGCTGAGACACTTGGGGTAGAGAGAAACAACCAGCTAAAGAGTTTTTTTTTTTTTTAAATGAAATACAGCCTCTTTTTTCGACGGCGTCTGCTTGGGTATTATTCTGCAAACCAGGGAAGTACCATTATAAAGCAGGGCCCATCATAAGCCACGGTGGTGGTATTTAAGTCTTAGGCCTGTTTCTGCTGCCTTACTGGAAAGGAACACAAATATCTGAGCATGATAACAGCTCTTCCAAGAATAGATGGGACTACTTGTAATGGCACAGATAAATTGTGGACAGATGCTCATTGTGCAAGCGGCAGTAGTAGTTACTATCATAATCTTCCCCCGCCCAAGGAATATTGCTGTCTCTTTGCTGGAGGTCACCACACCCTGAGATCTGCTGGTGGAGCAGTTTGGGGTGAGTGCTCCTTGCTCTGCTTTGGGCAGAGTCAGCTGGATTAATTTAGATGGGTTACCTACTCGGCTTCTGCCAGCAGGCTGACCTCATGCCTGAAGTGGGCTAGGGAGTGCTGGGTTTAAACTGCTCTTGCTAGCCAAGCCGCGAGGGCAGAAGTGCCTTGTCAGGGCAGCGAGGAGCTCCTCTGGGTACCAGCTGTCTCTTAACACGTCATCCTGGGGATCCAGGAGAGGCTATCTCTTGGGAGCCTGAATGCTGATGACTTTTTCGGTGCAAAGACGGGAAATAACCCGTGGCTGTGAAATATTTTGTGTAAAGGACACAATTTGGTTTAATCTGTTTTGGTAGCTCTAGCTGGTAGCGTGTATCAGTGGCAGGACTTTCTGTCTATGTGTGTTAAAACAGCAACCTCCCGGAGATACTCTGCCTGTAAAATGTGGCTGTTTAAAAGATGTGTAGATCTGGCACGTAGGGACGAGGTTTAGTGGTGGACGTGGCAGTGTTAGGTTTACGGTTGGTCTTGATGATCTTAAAGGTCTTTTCTAACCTAAATGAGTCTATGATTTCATTTAGAAATACTGGATGCCACTTAGTATAGTGCTGAAAATAATCCTGAACCCCCAAAACTGAACTTCAGGACACCTTGCAGCAGATTCTTCTGCTGTAAGTGTTGCTGGTTGCATCAGAGACACTGTCTTTGGGGGCCTCTGAGGTGAGGGTTTCTGTAAGCTGGGGTATCTACTCTGATATTTTTATTTTGGGGGGACAGGGTTAGCTAGGTTGCTAACTCAGTGTTGTTTTTGCTCTCTTCTTCCTCCCTCTAATACACAGCTTAAAAATAAGTGGGAATGGTGGATTTTCCCCCACCTCGGGGCAGTATGAAGTTGCTTCTTAATAATCTGGAGGCTTGAGTAGAGTGGGAGTGGAATTGATTGTGTGGGTTTTTTTTCCTTCCTGTTCCAAGACCACTTCTTGGCAAAGAGGAATTTTTCTTTAGACTTCTTTGGGGAACAGATGCGTGAAGTACAGTTACCACTCGTACATATGGCTTTTAAAATATGGAAGCTGTTGGACTGAAGTGACTTCATATGGTGCTGTTGGAGGATCAAAATTAACACGCAAGCTTGGGTTTTTAAGACTTGAATGTGTAGCTGAAAAGTTTTGTTTTAAATTGTTTTTTTAATTATGTTAAATATTAGTCTGCATTTTTATGGTTATTAATTAAAATTACATCTATAACTCTGAAAATTACTCTCTCTGCAACCTTAATGCCTGAAATAGTATCCTAGTCTCATGTTTTCTTCTGGGGATAAATATGCTATGTAATGTGTAATTTAAATGGTTCTGAATCTTAATTTTCTAATACAGACACTTTTTTCTTTCATTGCAGGTTCCCATTTTGAAAGCCATTAGAAGATACTCTGCCACCCTATTGGATTACTTCCTATACAACTCAGCATGTCACTGTGCCCTGGATTTTATAAGGTGGCCATGATTTAATCCCCACTTCCAATTTCTATGTATTGGTGAAGCATTGGAGCTCTTTAGAGCTGCTGTTACTTGCCTGGAAGCTGATCCGTCTCGAATCCCTTCTCCAAAGGACTAGACGTTACTAGCAATGAGCTCCCAAAGCCATCCAGGTAAGGGCAAAACCACTTTAAATCTGGTAAAGACAGCGAAACACTATGTTTTTGTTGCATGAACAGACCTTTTCTTGTGTTGAGATGATAATCCAGTACCTCTCCCTGTACTACTACTTTGTTTAAAACCGAGACTTTGCGCTAAGATGGAAAGTTGTGTTGCTGGTACCAGAGTTACAAGGAAATCTTGCCATTTTAGGTTTCTAATTGTTGCGTTACATATCACTGAAAGTTGTATTTTCCGAGATGTGAACCAGATGTTTAACTTGTTAAATCTATGCTGGTAAGTCTTAACAGTATGTAGTGCACCTCTAAGGAACGGTCATGGTTCTGCTGGTGTGTCTTTATTGGTATTTAAGAAAGCTCTTTGACTTTTGAAGTACTTACTAATAAGAAAGAATAGTTTTGCTGGAACAAGAGTCAATTGCTCCATCTCAGTGTTGTCTGGGAGATTATTCCTAATGTGTCTTGTAATTTAAGACATATGATTCATCACTATGAAATTGTGTGTTTCTCTCTGTCAGGTGGATCGGTAGATACTCAGTTACCTGCTTTCTAGCTTAAAGTTGTCTTGTGCATTTGTATTCAGTGAGTTTCAGGTAACTTTGTCTTAGGCAGAGCTTTGAGCTGGTGCTTTGGAAGAGGAATTTTAATTGTGCTCTGATATGCCTGCTTTGACTGCTTAAGCTTATGGTAGAGAAAAGGACTGCTGGGAAGTAATCCAACAATGACAAGGCACATGAAAGTACTTGTTTAACGATGCCTTTGAGAGATTACTTTTGTGAATTCAATTTAATCAGTTTTGGGTTAACAGTCAAATAAGACTGAAGTGTTAAAAGCCAATGAACAGCTCCTAAGATCTAAGGAACTGTATATTTCTGGGAGAAGAATTTTATATTTGTTTCAGAATTACTTCTAGCAGACCATTTGTGTTTCTGGGAGCAAAAAATGCTGCACCAAGTGGGAAAGCTGGAGTTTGCAAGCATCAGTGTTAAAAATCTGACCCTCCTGTAAGAACTGAAATGAGTTTGTAAGTCTCTAGAATCATCAGTATTATCAAAAAGAAAAAAATCTGGCTTCTACTACTTTAATGTAGCAGTCTCTTAGATTTTGAAACTTGCTTCTGGTAGCATGGGGAGTTGGGAAACTAAGTATACTTGTAGAGTGCATATAAGTGACACATTTCTTGCAATGGGATGTTTTTCAAGAGCTCTGTTCTTCAAATGAGTGGATAGTTGTTATTTGAATGCTTTCCTGCCTCAAGTATGGGTGAGACCAAGGAGCTAATGGCTGCCTGCTTTTTTCTTGTTGTGGTGGGACAGGTTAAATATACCAATATTCAAAGACCAATGAACAAGCTGAACTTGATAGTGCTTTATTTCTTAAGGAACAGCTCTCATACATTTGGGAAAGGGGAATGTCCTTCTTAGTTGGGTTGTTCTGTTGATGCAGGGGTATTGGAAGCCCACTGATGATTTGTCTTTGTTTCCTTTAATTCATCTGCTACCCTGCCCCCTTTTTTTTTCCCTTGCCTCTTCTACTTTTGCTCAGGCTCTGTGCTGATGATGTAGCAGGTAGTCATGTAAGAAGGGCTAAGGAGAGAAAACAAGAAGCTCCTCATATGAGAATGGTTTCTGTAGTGCTAAAAATTGGTTTGAGCCTACCCTTTCCAACAACCGTGTCTATAGTGGCTCATGCTGAGAAAGGCTGGTCTCATCAAAACCCAGGGAAGTGGCAGCTCAGCTGGATGACTTTGGACGTACATGTGTTCTCCTGTGCTGTTCTTCCTAAACCTTCTTGGCCCTCATCACATAAGACATTAGAGTGAAGTATGGGATGACTCAGTGAGAATTAAAGTTGTGACTACTGTATGAGTGTTTGGTAGAAAATAAGACTACTAATAGGGGAAAGTTTTTTGCCTACTCTGGTAGGTAGTCCTTTCAAACATAAAGAAATCATTGCAGTTTTATTATTTAGAACTACAGCTTAAAATTCCTGTTGACAGTAACCCTTGAAATGAAGGACACGTGATAGAAACTCAAGGCCTATTGTCAACTGGTTCACTGGAGATCATTTAGAGGGTGAAAAACTTTCCTAAAACTGAAAAAGTGGAGGAAATGATCTTGTGGTGCTATTTTTTAGAGAGTGGTGTTCTGCAGGTAGGCTTTGTATGAAAATATTTTCAAACAGTATCAATTTCTACAGAGTCTTACTTTTCATGAAATGTTGCTGAGAAGTTCTCCCTGTACCCTTCCTAGGCATTGGGTTCGTATTTCGGTTTTATTTCCAAGTGTTGCGTTGAAATTCTATGGTGTATCATGGTGACTTTTTACCCCTGGCTTACACTGGGGTATTCTTATTGCTTGTTCCTCTGTTAGAGTCAGTTTTATAATAATTGTTAGAGATATTTTCCAAACCCTGCCAAAGATGACATCTGGACTTCTCATGTCAGTTATGATAGCTATTTTGATTATACGGCTACAGGTAATTATTACTAATGATGTGCATTGTTTAAGGGAAGGCTCTGGCTTAACTCAAGAGCCTTATTAAACCTTGCTTCAGTGGATACAAGCTTTCTTCTCTAATCTTCTCCAAACCTATCACTAATGGGATGTTTTAGGAACAGTGCCATAAAACTGTTGCAGCGTAGATGAAAGAAAGTGGTTTGTTTTTTCTTTTTTTTTTCCTTCTACTCTGCAAAGCTGTCTTGTGAGAAATGTTGGGTACTGAAGAACACTTCTCACTGAGCAAGGTGAAAAAATATGGAGAAGACTAAGTTGTCTAAGAAAAGTGTGACTTCCCCCCTACCCCCCCTTCTCCCATCACTGCCACTTTTTTGTTGTATTTTGGAATAAGCTTTCTTGGAGAATAAGAAATAACTTTTGGAGAAGTAAGAATACCCAGGTGGGAGAAGTTAATCCTCAAATCAATCTGTCTTGAGCCCTAGGATAAAGACCTTGACCTTTGTTTTTTTGTGCCAAAGGCTCTCTCCACAGTCTCCTACTTGAGCCTTGGGTTAAGGCCAGCAGCTCTTGTGAACTTAACTTGCCACAAAAACGCATGTGGGTGTGCTGCGTGCATAAGGAGCAGGAGAAGCAGGTGGGCTGATGGTGTCCCTTTTGCCACAAGCACTGTGTGCCCATCATCACGTGGTGCCCGCTGCTCTGGAGGAACGACCAGCTTCCTGGAGGTGTCGGTGGGTTTTGTGAATTCCTGGGCAGGAATGGGAATCGCTTTGGGTGGAACTGCTGGGCAGGATGAAGTGGGGGAAAGGGGCTGAAATCAGCAGGTGGGGTGGCAGGAGGACAGGCTTTCCCCTGCCATGACGGGAGGAGGAGGCCATGTAGACCTAGTCAACACAAAGCTCGGAGGCGTCGCGCGCCCTTTGGCTTTTGGCAGAGGAGCAGCTGCTTCTTCCAGCGCTGGAACAAAGCTGAAAAAAATGCTGAAATTGTGCTATAAAAAATCAAGTTGCTGCAAAGTATAATTAAGAAAATTAGGCTAATTAAGATAACATTTAGGATTATGACAAAGCTTGGGGGAGCAGAGGAAAGCGTGTTTAGTTTCACTTCTTAACCTGTTACGTTGCCCACAATTTAAACTTACCTTGCGTAACCTGTGGTGCTGATGCTGGTCATCTTACCCGGGCTGGCTGGGTTGTGAGTACGTGTGGGGTTTTTTGTTGTGTGTGGTTGTTTCTCGCCCCCCCCTTATTGACCTTAAATGATTTCTTGTGGTCACCTTCTACCTCCCCCTTTAATTTTCAGTGGCTCGAGTTTCACTATCATTTGGTTCTTTAATCAGTAAAGATTGTTCTGCTGATACTAGTTATACATAAAGATTAGTTTAAAAAAACAAAACTGTTAAAGTTAATCACTCAACTGATTTGTATTTGTTTAAAGTTCACTTTCCTTTGTAAAAGCTGAAAATCTCCATGCTCAATGAAGCATTTTGTTTATGAAATGTTATCTTACAAGAATTAGCCAGTCTGAATGCAAATACTATATTCTTTCTTCAGAGCTGCTCTTGCGGAGATGCAAATTTTATTTACATTTTGAAGTGCTGAATGTTGTGATAATTAGGAATATTGAAGTTTAAGAATGAGCTTCCTATCTGGTATGGAAAAATCTGCAGCAGGATCATTAAGACTGAGAGGAGATACCAGAAAAGGCAGAAAGCTTCATGGTCACACAACACTGGGAAAATGATTTAGCAAGTCATGTGCTGTGATTTGCTAGATTGATAAGTACTTTTGTATGGAGTTTTATCTGCTGAGTGCAAGAAGCCACTCTCCTTTCATACTCCGTGGCTCAATGAGGCATGGAAAGCCATTTCATGCAGTATATATAAGAGCTTTCCCTGTTAGTGTCTCAAACGTTTTGCACAATCCAATAAATATTTTATGTGTTCTCTTTTTAAAGATTAAGAAGTTTCTGTGGAGATGCATTTCAAACTGGCTTTAAATGACACTGACCTACTTTCTGGCAGTAATGAGTCTGTTTCTGTAAGTTATCTGGGGGCAAGAGCACTCTTTCAGTAAACATAAGGACTACAGGAGTAAATTCCACTCTTCCTTCAGCACGGCTGGGGCACAATGATGCTTGGTGGCTGTCATCTGGAAGAACATCTGGACATCATGTATCCCTGCTTTCCCCTGAAGGTCTGGTTCATTACAGATGGCTTATTCTAGACTGGGCGTTCAGGCTCCTGTTTACAAGTAAAATGCTACCAGTAGTGAGTATAGGTAGAACCTCATTATCTCTGATCCTGTCTTGTCCCTACAAGGACTTCTTCACACTTGCTCTCTTCCCCCACTGTGACGTGTATGCTTCATGGGAGGCTAAAGTTTTGGGGAGAAGTTCAACTGTTTGGCAGGCCTGGCAGAGGTGCCAGGAACTCCTTTGAAGGGATGCTGCTGCCTGCCCTTTACAGCAGTAAGGTAAGTGTTGAGCCTGTGGAATAGGAACTCAGTAGCAAGAGCTTCCGCTGTGCCTTGAAGCTGTTGCCCTGAGCAGTCTGGTCCCCCAGGTTTGGAGGGGGAGGACTTTGAGGTTGGTTGAGAAATAAACTCTGCAACAAGATCCGGCAGCAAGAAGCTTGGGTTAGAAGAGCTGAAAACCCATGCGGATGGGAACTAGGCATGTCTCCGTTTACTTTGCTTTCTTCAACCTACAAGAGAATACCTACTTCACTTGCCATATATATGTGTAAGCTGAGCATGTCCTGGATTTCCTCTAAGAACAGTAACATTTTGAGGACCTTGAAGGTTTAAGGCTGCTGTCATGAAACCTGTGAAGTTTTCACTTTCTGGAGCATCAAATAGCTGAGACTTTCTATACCAGGTTTTTATTGTACCCTCAAAAGAGAGGAATTGTTTTGTGCTTCAGCTTGGGGTTCATGTTGAAGTTCCTTCTAGGTCAGTATCCCTGCTAAGTACATTCCTCTCATTTCTACTTTTTCTTTAAATGCAGTTCTTGCACTTTGGAATTCTTTAAAAGCCTATTTCTAAAGTAAGTTTTTTTTTTAGGCTGTGATGTATCCTGCAGTGTAAAGATGAGAAGCAGGTACTTATGATGAGAGGCAGAGAACTCTGAATTATTTTGAATGAGGTACAGGGTAGGAAAAGGACATAAAAAAGGTTGTACTCCTAAAGTCAACAGATGATGTTTAAGATAGTCTTTGGGACCTTACGTCTCACTTGAAAAGGAGAGAAACCTTTTTCTATATGGTCACTGCCTTTTTGTTACTCACTTTTGGTCAGCCTCAGTTTGACCTGTAGCTTATCTCGTGTATACTTCCCCAAATTAAATTTGTTACTGGACTGTAATGAGGAGTATATTCTCAGCGTTTATTTTAAATTATTCAGCTTGTCTTATTCGCGCCAGCCTCTCACACTGGCGAGGCTTGTTTGTGTGCCTTTGCTGTGGTCAGATCAATTAGGACAGAGCTGATTTTGAGGGAACATTTCAGTCATCCCACTGATTCTGAAAGTGATTCAAGAGCAGGGGCAGAAGATCCACTTATTCTCAGATGGATGCCAGCCCTACACAGCACTTTTCATCCTTTAAGCCTAGGAATTTGGCTGTCTGGCTACTTGTGCTTTGACAGGTACTGCTTTCCCTCACTGCAAAAGAAAAAATACTGCCTTATTTTTGAGAGCTCTTGGTCAAAAGCTTTTGAAGTTTTTTTTTTTTTTAAGAAGTTTTCATATTGTTGGGTCTGGAAGAAGAGTGGAGAAACAATTGCAATGATGTTTTTTCATTTAGTGTAGTTTTTAGTACTTTTTTTTTTTTTTTGCATCCCTTAACATCTGTGGAAACTGACTTTACAGTCAGGAAACAGCCAGGGGTGACTGAACACGGAGTACCAGATACCTGACTGGAGAAGGAAAAACTGTGGATGTGTTAATTTTCCCATCCTTCAGTAAAGGCTTGACAAGTCCCTTCCCCACCCTAGGTTGCATTATAGCATAAATTTCCCCACACCCTTTGTTCTTTTCTATTTAGGCTGTTAAGCAAGAAAGTCCTTTGAAGTGCACTGACACCTGCAAGGTTTGAGATATCAAGTGGAGCGGTCAAAAGTCTGGTTAAAGTGTGGAATCCTTTTCTTGGCCAAACTGTGACAGCAGAAATAGATTATTGCAAATAAACAGGAACCATCTTATTCATAAGTAACATCTATGAAATACAATACAACACTGCGTGGATTTTAGGGTAGCTTTATACGGCTACTTTCTGGTTTCCATGAATTTGCACAGAAGAACTTCAAAGATGCTCAGTGGGGCTAGATCTCAAATAATTGATCTAACCAATTAACTGGTAGCGTTGCACAATTACTGAGGTAGGATGAGCAGATTTTAACCCTCTCTGCAGCCGTGCTTGAGAGCAAAACTGCAGTATCCGCTTTGGGTTTTAGCCCTTGTGATAGTTTGGGCAAATGGAGACACTCTGGCCATTTGTGCAGTGTGTTGCTGTCATCTTTTCTTTTCCTATCCCTTCTCTTCCTTTTTTTTCCCCCTAATTTCTTGAACCGTGGTACTTGCTTTCCTTTCCCTTGCCCATTGGGGTTTCTGAGAGCTAGAGGCTGGCTGGGGCACGGGCGATGGCTCTAGTGACTTCCTTGCAAGAAGGAAACAAGCAAGTGAATCTCTGCTAGCATCTTTGTCCTAACTGATGAGAAATGGGGCATACAATTCATTCTTCCTTTAAGAAAACAAAAATTAGTGTATCAGCAGATCTTTTAAATATTTTGTTTCTGTAATCAAAATCAAAACATTGTTGTTCCATCAGTTACTGAGGAAAATTAGATCCTTTACCTGCAGTGCCCTTGTTTGCTTTGAGATATTCAACAGCTCTTGGTGTTTCCCCCAGGAACTACTGTCAGGTTTTGGCTAAATGATGTTTGATAGACTGATGTGCTGAAATGTTGAAGCAAATTTTTAGCCTTTCAAAAGGATGAAGCTAATACTAAACTTTGCACCTATTGAAAGCGGAATGACATACAGAAAAATACTCATGTGGGCACTTTTGAGATCCTGCTGTCTCCCTGTGATCTCTTTAAAACTGCACTAGATCAAGATTACTTAGTATCTTCTTTCAAACACAAGAAATGTGTGCCGACTGTAACAATTTAGGGATTTGTCTTGAATTTCAAACATGATTCAAGCATAATTTTTTGAATGCTTAAAAACCAGATCAGTAGTCTGGAAAAGCACTTCAGGACTAGACCAGATCTAGCAACACCCTGGAAAGCTGCTGTTGCAGCTCACAAACCGTACAGCCCAGCCATCCTCTTGCGTTCATCTGGCTCCATAGGTTATGGGCTCTCTGACTTCCCACCCACACCGCTCTCAGCCCAAGGGGAGAGTCCATATATCAAGACCCATAGTTGAGAATATCTGCTGGTTAATACGCTCCTATTGACAAGTTCTGAAGCTAAGTCTGTTTACAAAGTACTGCAAAGCTGCTTCTCTTTGGTTGTCACTTGACTTTCCTAAGTGGTGGTACAACGTGTCCTTCTGATTGTGAAGGCTTTTCCCTGTCTGCCAGCATCTCTGGAGAAACTCATCTTGAAGGTACCACTGGTGGCACCAATTCTGTTGAGCGTTATCAGAAGCCCCATGCGTGTGTGTGGGGTTCAGTGGGGCATTGTTAATCCTCCTTTGAACCCCAGCAGCGCAGGCTTTGCCAGGGAATCTGCAGACTAGACTTAATCTTCCCAGTGTTTGTATCTGGTCTCCTCAGCTTTGATGTAGCAACATCAGATTTATTTTGAAGGCATGAGTTGTGAAGTCTGAGTACGTTCTGCAAGGATGGCTGTGCAAGGTCAGCCCTGGGGAGACCGGGTCCGGGAGCCTGACCACATTAAGCTGGGTGCCTGGGAAAGAGGGTAAGAAAAGGTAAGATTGTGGCAACAGCTGTTGATATACCCTCTCAACTCCTAGTCATGTGTGACTTGGATTTTTTTGTGGGGCTGGATGTGGTAAATTTTATCAGTCCTTCTTCTGTTTCTGTTTTCTGCCCAGTTGCTTTTGGAAGCTGCTTAAGCTTTGGCATTTGCAGGGAATTGCATAGTTGGACCTTGCTGGGTGAGGAGTGTTGCGTTGTCTCCCTCTGCTTCAGAGCCTGTGTGGCTGACACTGATGTTTTTGTGGGTCTGCTTCCTTCCACTGAGTGAGGAGTGGAGTGGTGGCATCTGGCTTTTCACTGTAAGCACTGGAGGTGGGTGCTGAGATACTGATGGAGAGAAGTTGCACAAAACCAAGTTCTGTCAGTTCTGTTTTGCCCCGTATTGGCTGTACCGAGGGCTTGAATAATCCCAGCACTGGGGAAAAAAAAATAATCTTCTTTTGTGTATTGATACTTGTTTACTTCAACATGAGCAAGTAGGATTTTGCCAGTGCCACCTTCTCCTCCCGTAGAAACTCCTAATGATGGGCGTGGTAGAGTTGCTTGTAGTGGAGGGGACTACTGGAAACTCTGCTATAGCTGTGCTCTGTGGTAGGGCTGGGATCAGGATGTTGGAGAAATGACAGATGAATTCAAAGAAATAATTTAAAAAAAAAAATCAATCCTGACCCTTTCACTATTCAAGAATCTGTGTACTCATTTTGTTTGTAGCTGTTATGTTGCCAAACCACATAAATAGCTTTACAGGGAAAATTGTAATAGGAGTGAGGTCTAGTTTGTGAGCTTTGAACTGCTAGCCTTGGCTTCAGGTAACCATTTTGTCCTGAAAGGCTGCTGCTGTAGTCATGTAACGCCATCAGACTTCATGTAATAGCAAGGAGTATGAGTCTTGGGGTGAGGAGGTGTGGGGTTTGCCTCTCTTGGCAGTGTACTCATTGTATTGTGTATTTTGACTTTTTTTCAATAGATGTTGCTGTCCATGAACTACTGTGTAATGACTCTTTGCTGTCAGGTTTCACCTTCTAATCAATAGACTAAGATCAATGCAGTTATTTGTACGTGCGGTCACTTCAGATATACAGCTTGCCGAGTTGGGTGCAGCTGGGAGAGATGTAATGCCCCCTTTGGTCAGTTTATTTGTTGAGAGATCGGAGGGCAGGGTTTTGGTTTTTTCTACTACTTCTGTAAAGTTGGTTTCAGTATTTTTGATCAATTGAAAAATCTTCAGGCAGAGAAATCTTGAAGTCTGGCGATTTTAAGATAATCCATTGAGAAAGAAATTTTTTTTTTCTCACTATTCTGTTGCAGTGTTCAAAACTTGCACTTTCCTAGTTAAGCAGACTTCCGCCTCTCCTTTAACTGTTGACATTCGTTTTATGCTGGCTTTAGAAAGAAACATCTTAGTTTAAAACTTTTTTCACACTAGTGTGCTCCTGTTCTATAAAATGCTTGAGCCGCTCTTGCGGGAAGATACAAAAGCATGAACTAGACCAAGCTAATACCCCTTCTCTTCGCTGGTCAAAAAATAACACAGAAGAATAAAAAGACCAGAGCCCGTACACCAAACTCTGATAGTCCATCTTTGACATCTGTCACTTTAGAAAAATCTCTGAAACTTCCAAGTGCTTGCTTTATTCTAAATAAGGTACCGCTGGTCTCATACAACCGTTGCCAGGAGAAGGCATGCTATCTTTACAGCTTAACAAACCGAGAAGAAGGGCTTTGGCATCTGTTCCCCGCCAGCAGCAAGTATCTGATTGGCATTAGATTTTTTTTCCTTTCCCCCTCTCCCTTTCCAGCAGGTGGAAGGCCTGTTCTGCAGGCTCGTAACTCTTGACAGGTTTATCGTGATGGCTTCTTGGCAGGTAGGGGTGAAGCTGTTCATTCGGTCTGCCTTGAAGAGTCTTGTTTTTTTTCGTTCAAGTGTAGCTTTGTGTGGTAGCTTTTTCAAATAGGTCATAGGACTTTTGCCTCAGGTTGGATGCTTCGTATCCAGAATTGCAGCAGGTAGAGCCAACGACCAACTTGCAGGTCTAGTATGCCTTAGTCGTCGCCTCTGCTTCCCCCAAATGTGTTTGAGACAGGGTGATCTGAACAAACGTAGCATCAGTTTATGTTGACAAGGGTTTGGGAAAGCCCTGCATTAGTCTTCTTGCGTTTTCTTTTTCACGAGGAAAGGTATGCGTAATAGTTCTGTTGAGGAACTGGCTTCTTGTGACTTCCGAAGCCTTTCTAAAGGAACTGCTGTGTGAAAGTTATCCTTTTAATTTTTTTTTTTTTTTTGATCCTGTTTGTCATGCAAGACCTCAGCTTGTTGTTTTTAGCAGTTCACCAAAGCTCTTTCTAACCGGGTGCTTAAAGAGAATTCCTCCTCCTCCACTGATTAATTTCTGGCATGGAGCATGAAATAGCTCTTGCGTCAATAAGTCGTCACAACCTTTGCTTGTCCCTGTCAGCGTAAATACAGTCGGACTCTAACATGCCTGAAAGTAGGCCAGAGGTTGCTAATTTTGCAGCTGCAAAGTGGTCAAGTCCAAGAGTGCTGCGGGGTTGTGTGTGCTTGGTGGGATACCAGAGCTGCTGCATTTCGGGTTACAAGTTGGGCCCCTTTTCCCCTCTGCTTACTTCTTAGGTTCTGGGATTGTATTTTTTTCACCTAAAAAGATACTGTTTTACAACTGTCCTGGAGGATAATGTTTTCAGGTGCGTTTGTGTTACACTACAACAAATGTGCGTGTGTTTATGGCTATGAGCAAGCCAAATGCCTTTCTGGTCGTACCTTAGTTGCTTGCGTCACGTTTGAGCTGGCTATGAAAGGAGGGTCGCCAGCCTGCATCACCCTGGCTCTCGAGGCTTTGCTGCTTTTCTTCAGTGAACTGGGGTGCTCCTCAAGGCTGCTCGCCGCTTGCTGTCCCGCTACGTGTGAGTTGTTTCACAGCCCGGCTGCCGCAATCCTCCGCTCCAAGGCTTAACCTGCGGAGCAGAGCTCAGAGGAGCGTCTGCGACGGTTCATGGCTCTGCCTGCGTCGTGCTGGCCGTCTTTGGGGAGGCTGCTGAGTGAGTCCGAGACCTCGTTTCACTTCTTCACCGTTGGTCACTTGGGAAGGCTCGCTTTTGAGCACGTTGCGCAGATTGTTGGTTTTTTGGGGATTGGTTTGTTTTTTTGTTTTTTTTTTTAAATTCTGATAATTCTGCAAAGCTGAGCTGGTGTTTGCTTTTGTCAGGGAGAATATGGATAGCATTGCACAAAAGAACGGGATGTTTTGGGGATAACTGCCCAAAGAGATTGGGCAACAGTTACTTGATCTTTACATATTCTAGCAATTGGATGAAAGAAACTTTCTACAAAGCCATTTGCTTGAAGAACTGTTGTGCAAGCCAGGTGCTGCATGCTTCAAGAAATGGAAGGTAAGAAACTAAGATTTTAAAGATAGGGTAGAGCTTAATTTTTGGGAAATGTAGTGTCTGTATTTATTAGGTAGGAGGAAGAAAACTTGGATTTAATTGCAAGGATGACAGCACATTTCAAGTACGCCGGTGGCTGCTATCTGTATGCCTGTCTCAGTTGAGAGATTCAGTTGCAAGTCCAGTCTCATTTAAAACGGAAAAAAAAAAGTACAACTGAACAGTAAAGCAAATACTCATCTTCAAGTTGCTTTTCTGTTGTAGAGGGCAGTGCAAGGTGTTTTGGGTTTTTTTGTTTGTGTGGTTTTTTTATTTTTCTTTCCCTGAGTGAAGCAAAATCCTTCTCTGCACCAAGTTTACTACTGGTGGTAACCGGGACGTGCTGAATGTAATCCACGTGTTGCTGTGCGCCTTGTGACAAGCTATGGCAGTGGCAGAATAAGACAAGTTGTGCCACTTGGCTTGTGGGGTGCCGTGGACGCCTGCAGCTTGATGTCAGTGTGCGGCGGTGGCTCACAGAGCTGCCTCTTTGCTGGAGTAGCTCGCTAAAGCTATTGCCAAAAACGCCAGTGGCTTATCGACAGTGTTTCTCCCAACTTTCAGTAAAGCAGGAAAGGAGCAAAGCGAAAATGTGAGGTGTCCGAAATGACCGAATACTATAAAATGTTGTCCCGCTGATTAAGGCACACTGAAGAAATGTGTATAAGCGATGGACTTGGATTTAAAGGATTTTTTTTCTCCCATCACAGAGTAGCCGTGGTCTGACGCTTCAGACTCAGTCCTCTTTCTGCGTTCTGATTCTTGCAGAGAAACTTGAGGGAGCTGCTGGAGAGGCTGAAGTGATAGATGTGCAGCCGCCTGTCAGAGCGAATCGGAGTTTGGGATGAAACCTGCCGGTTCCCCGAGATTCCCGTGGTTTCTCCTCGGAGAATGCCCTGTTCGATCCTTCCAGAAGCATCTTCCTCCTCCCACTTTCATCGCTGTACCAATGTCCCCACAGCTCCCCTACCTGTAAATTGAGCAGTTGAGCAGACTTGATGACCAAATGGCAGAGAAATGTTAAGACTATTTCTAAAGTTCAGATGTATTTTCCTTTTTTTAGTATCTTCATCAGTGTATAAATACAAACAGAAACTGCTGGTGGAGGGACCGGCAATAATTCGTAGACATCCCACTCCTGGGTGAAAGCTTTTGAAGTTATTTTTGCCAGTTTTGAGAAACCAGCTGTAGCTGCTATCAAACAAACTGTTTGTTTCATAATAAACTTCTGCAAATATTCTTTCTGTCCTTAGAAAAACAAACAATCTGTTGACCCTAATGCCCATGTCAGCCTACTGTAGGCAGGAGGAAGCCTGAAAGGGCATGCGGTTTGTATCTTTAAATACTTTGAGTTATAATACCTGTCTATTTGATGAGAAGACTGTCCACTTCAAGTTGACTTTCATTGCCAGAAAGGAAAGCGTGGCTTGTCCTCAGCCCGAAGCAGGGATTTGATGAGCTCTGTATTTTCTAGTACAGGATCATTCATCTCGTGCCAAGTGTTGGAGATACAGCATCCATGTCTTCCCCTTTCCCTTCCTCCTCCTCTCTTTAGTTACAGCTAATATTCATAAAGAGGTGACCAAAGAGTTTTGGCCAAGTTTAATGCATAATATGTGCGTTATTCACTGAAGTCTTTTGCTACCAAAAAGGTGCACATCCTGCAAAATTTCCTGTGAGTGGGCTTGTGCAGAGAAAAAGGTGCAGAGAATATCCCCGCTGCACCTCCACCCCTTTTTCCCATTAGAGTTTGAGGCTTGAGAATGAAAATATTTCTTTAAAAATATTTCACTGTGTAGTTTGCTTATTCCTATGTCTGGGATGTGCCTGGTGGTGCCAGAGAAGCCACAAGATGTTGAACGTTGCAGGAAAAGGCAGCGGTGGTTATGTCACTGTGGCTTTTTGGCAGTGGGCTGCTTGCCTATACCTGTGTTGGTGTGCGGACTGTGTGTGCTTTTCCTTCTTTTAATTGTAAAGTCAGAGAGGGGCGTTCATGCTTTCGTGCCGTTCTGTAGTGAGAGTCAGTGCCTAGCCTGAGTCGGAGGATTTTGGCAGAAAGTGACTGCTCAGGAGTATATGATGCCATTAGACAGCAACAAGGCTGTTTTGAGGTGGCTCAGGGATGTGGGGGTTATGTGCATTCCTCTGTGTGTGTGTATACACATCTATCCTAACTCTGCCTGGGTTACTAAAGCTTGGGTTTGTGCAGGATTTTTTGCTGAAGTTGACTATGGGGTCATCTTCTGGTTCAGCTACCAACTCCGCAGTGGGTACGGAGCCGCTCCGGTTTGCTAGCGTGCGTCATACTGCTGCAATGCCACTTGTCCGTCTGTCTGGGCTCCTTCTCCTGTCTGAACTGGCAAAAGTTTGTTCCTTAGGGCTGTGTTTAGCTCAGACTTTCTGCAGCCTGATGCTGGCTCCGGGTGTTGTAGCCTGCTCATCACGCACACACCGTCATTTTTCCTTTTTCAGGTGTCCGACATACCTTTATATAAATGGTTTGGTATAGACAATAAGTGGTGTTGGGCTAAAGACAGACTTCCTAATTGCTGAGTAAAGCTGTGTGTTAAATCAACATGTGCTTTACTTTTTCCTTTTCCCTGGGAACTGGTAGCTGAAGAACGGGAGATTAACATGGGTATGTAATCAGGCTGGGACATGGCATGGTGGTTTGCCTCCACAGAGATGAGGGCTGATTCTGGGGGCTGATTCTGGGAGCTTTCTGGGCTGCTCTTCAAGCAGCGATGGAAGGTGCCCAGTGCTGGCCATTAAACGTTGTGCTGTCTCTTTGATCATCTTTGTGCCTGAAGTACCAAGAGGTGACCTCTGAGAAGTTTCTGCCTTGTCTAATGGCTGCTGCAGTATCAACTTCACTGGTGCTCATTCCTGGAGCATCCAGCATGCCGTAGTGCCTATCACAGCATGCACAGTGTGGCAGGATGCATCTAGCAACATTTTTGTGAATTTTGGGATTTGTCCAGCTGGACGCCATCAAGAGAAATGCCAGCCTCGGTAAGACTTAGGCTGGATAAGGAAGTTAAAACTGTATATACACAGTGCAGCCTTTTCCTAGCCAAGGAGTTAGTAAAGCCTTTGCTCTGGGTGTGTTGGTCTCAAAGCAAGGGTAGATGACACTGCTGCTGCGTAGATGCTTTCATTGAAAGCCAGTCCTTATTTGCTTTGCTGTGTTCCTGTTGGACCCACAGCAGCTCCTCATCAATATTGAGCTGTAAGAACGGCAGGCCAACAGCAGCCCACGCGACTTTTAGCAGGAGCAAGGGGCCCTTGTAGCCTAAAATCGTATCAGTTTCCTTCCTTCTGGAAGGGATTTTAAAATACCTTCATATGGACTCTAAAATTCCTTCTTTCCTGCTTATTTTGGTTTGTATTTTACTGTTGAAGATGCTTTCTTCAGGAGAGGCTGGCTGGAGAATAGTTGTTCAGGAGCTGCCAGTTGCCAGAGTTGGATTTCTTTAGCTGCGGGAGCCCGACTCCGCCGGCCCGCGGTGCCGTGGGATGAGCCCTCCCTCCTGGGAAGGCAAGCCAGGAGCAGGGCTGGCATAAAGGAGCGTGGTTGCGGCGTTGTGTTTTGCTTTTCGAGCTCCTGAAGCCTACAGAGCTCTGCAGAAGGAGTTTGTTTTTATATTGAAATAATTATGCTTGTAGCTGGTTTAGACACATACGTATTTGTGGCTTTAGCAAGCACAAGTATGAGACGTGGTTGTGTTGAAAGATTATTTTGGTTGTGCTAGAAACTCCTTTTTTTCACAACTCGTTTCTTGCAAGAAACAAGTGTGGGACTATTTCTTTTGAACTGTAGTGGCTTTTTCCCCCCCAGTATCTTAAACTGGAATTGTTATGCACTAAGAAGTAAGTACTGTTTAGAAACTGTTGTCAGTGAGATTGTAACTGGCTTTTATTTTGAAAGAGGCAGAATACTTGCTATTCACTCTCAATATTTTTTTTAAATGTTTTCCTGCAAGACTGCATTTTCATCATGTCTGTGAGCTTGACTGTTTTTGTCACATCTGCGAGTTGTTAATAGCATCTTGGTTTGTTAATATATTCTTTGTATTGGCAAATTAAGTGATTTATTGGCCTAGATCCCCTTTATTTACCACTCTGCCACTTCCAAGTTAGGAATTTTGCTGACTAAGCTGTGCAGAGGATACCTTTGTGTACAGGGGAGACACGGGGAGGAAAACTCTGACCGGAGTGTTTCTCCTCCCTCCTCCTCCCAAACTGAAACTAGTGGAGCCTGATGGACACTTTCACTGATAGCCCATGGATTCCTTTAATTAGAAGATTTCTGACTTGGAACTTCCACATAACCCTCTGTTAGATGCAGTCAGAGGTGTTTGAGCTGTAAGGTTCTTAAACACGACTAAAGCAGGCAGCCCTGCCTCTGCTAGCGAACGCTGGGCTGCGTGCACCGTCGCTGGTCTCCAAATTTTAGTTTCAGCTGAGCCCTTTTTTAGACACCGAGAAAATAAATTTGACTGTGCAGGGTTTTGTGGGGTTTTTTGTTTTCTTCTTCCCTGTCTTGGACTCACGAAATGCTGCTGCGGACCTCTTTCCAGGATAACAAACACTGAAACGTCTAATTATGGATCAGTCTCTCATTCCAAGCATCACATGCTCGTAGGGCTTTCTGATACGTTGCACAGATTCTTCAAACCACTGACCTTTGCAGAGTGCCCTTGGCTGTGCCAGCAGAGAAGCACGCTGGCAGCTTAAAGATGTTTTGTCTGGCATTTGAGCAGAAGTGAAAACTTATTGCTGGTGGAAACAGATGAGAGGGCAGAAAATGCAATGTGTGCCGAGGTTTCGGGTGTCTGGCATTGTCTGATGGTGAACGGCCGTGGCAGTTTGTTCTTCTGTGTTGAAAGGTGACGTTAATGTTGGAAGCTCGGGGGGTTAAGCACAAATTGGACAGTCGTTGCGACAGCTGTGTTGTCAGCAGTGGTTTGTTGGCCGCGTGCAGCTCTTTATTAATTGGACTGTCCTATAAATAAGCAGTTGTACACAGCCTTACACACGCAACTCTCTGCAACGCTGCCGCGCCGTAGCAGAGCAGCCAGATGTCACAACTCGCTCCCGATCGCTCGCAGCAGGTAAAGCTATGGGAGGAAAACACCTACAGCTCTGGGAGACACAATAGCTGAGTGGAGGGAGCTGGGGGTGATGCGTGTGAAGGATTATGTGATTTGTGATACCGGAGGCTTAAAGGCAAAAATAGCAGCATTTATGATACTAAAAGCGAAGGCTTCTGCACTACGCCTTTGCATTCTGTCAGTCTGTAATGAATGGAGGAGTAGTTTGCTTACAGATGACAAGCAGAAATGAATAAGCATTTAAAATTTTGGTGCTGAAGAAACAGCTTTTTCATCTTGGCCTCTGAGAAAGTCAGAGCCATGTAGCCCCTTTTCTCACGCTGTCGCATGCTGCTCTAAATAAAAATGTCGGGAAGCATAAAATTAAAACTCTCTCTGCATCCTTCATCCTCCCTGTGGAGTTCACTGTTCTGCTCTTGGCGTGCTCAAAGGCTTGTTATGACTAGGGCTGTGTGCTGATTTTTTGGAGATGGACCCCTTTGCTGCCTGTTCCGCCGCCTCCATCAGCAGGAGAAGGTATTCAAACAACAGTCCACCACTTTGAACTTCTTCACCAGCTACAAACATCTCATCAGCATGGGCTAGGAGATGATGTAGGCATGGCGTCTTGCTGGGAGCGAGTTAAGGTAGTGCAAGCGAGAGTTCAGCCGGAGGATAACTGAAGTGAGTCAAATTTGGTGTTAATTTATCCATGCCGAAATGTGAAGCTGTTTCTCCTTTTGGCTAGCAGGTGGTTGCCCTCTTGCCAATGCGACGGCTTCCCCCCGGAGAACATTGTGTGTTTCCATCTTTAGCGTGAACGTTTCACAGAAAGGAAATCTGGATCTATTGCAGGTTTTGAAGTCGAAACAGTGACTGGTCTAAATGTGGTTTTCCTTGCTGACACAGGGTGTTGAGAATTGCTTGTTAACTTTATCCAAGTCCAATAACAGATTTTTACCCAACTGCAAATTCTGCCTTACCAAGCTACCAAAAAAGCAGGCTTGAGTAGTTGCCCAACCGCGAAGATTTCTTAGATTTGCAAGAAAGCTCTTGCAGTTAAATTGTTAGGCATATAATGCAACCCTGATGTGTTTTAATAGATGGACACCTAAAGATCTTCTAAAGGTGAAATGGAAGAATAAGCATATTGATTTTGATGCTTCAAGAACAGCAGCGAAGTGGGGGTAGGTAGTATAAGCTACGTGCTGGAGTAAGGAACTGCTGTCCCTTGCCATCGCGTGAGCGGCACTGGGGCTGTTGGCTAGAGCAGCTCTGCCTCTGCTCCTCGCTGCTTGCTGTTTGCCTCTGAGCTGATGCATCTCTGCCTTGTTTTCATGGAACTTGGTGTTTTGTAATGGGAGGTGGCATAGTTTGTTGTTTTTGTTGTTTTTTTTTTTCTTCCCCTTCGCTTTTTTCCTTGTGCTTTCTCTCTTCCCCTAAGCTGCTGCTTCATGTAGTTCTTCCTGGGCTTGCTAAGAACCTAAGTCCAGTGGGGAAGCGTTCAGAAGGAAAAAGCATCTCGTGGTAAGAAGCTGAATACATTCTAGTACTATCCTTTTGTTCTAAGATTAATACTATTAATTGCCTGCTTGGTGCTTAATGATAAACTTGTTAAGACATGGCCAGGAGTGCTTCTCTTTCACTGGCAAAATATCCTTCTTGCTTTTGTTTGCCAGGCTGGCAGCAGGTACCTGTAGTACCTGAGCGATAAGCTTCCTGAAAACTGGTATTTTTTAAGTATTTTTGCACTTGTCTGCCCATGACTATAATGCCTCCAACATTTCTGATATTGTCTGCACACCACGTAATGTAAATGTGTGCCGATTTATGTAAGAAGAAGGTAAGGAGAAAAGCCAATAACTGGCCTTTGAAAATCGGAAGGCATTAAGGTGATATCCGTCAGTGCTTTTTTCCTTTTCATATTTGGCACCAACTTAAATGTCACTAACTCCTCAGAGAGGTCCCATCTGCAGGGAGTCTTGGCCAGCATTTCCCAAACAAAACACGGGGATCTTGTACCTGCTCTTGCTGGTTCAGTTCAGATGTTGGGGCTACCTGTCAGCTCCTGGGGCCTGTGGATACTGCAGACTCTTTTGGTAGAGGCAGAGTACAGAAAATCTTCTTTTTAGAAAGTTTCTGTCAGTTCTAATGATGAAAAAAGAGATTTGTTCCCTTTCTACCAAAAGCAATGCGAGA
Organism: Phaethon lepturus; assembly: GCF_000687285.1. Classification (NCBI taxonomy): domain Eukaryota; kingdom Metazoa; phylum Chordata; class Aves; order Phaethontiformes; family Phaethontidae; genus Phaethon; species Phaethon lepturus. Next base: position 39,945 of record NW_010551364.1, on the reverse strand, counting down.
TGCCTGCAAGCCTGACTGGTAAGTGCGTTGAAGGAGTCCGTTGCTTGAACCCCTCTCAGTAGGGTGTATGAAAGTGGAGTTGCCTGCAACGTTTCACTGAAATCTTTAGCTACCAAAGGGATGCACATCCTGCAAAATTTCCTGTGAGTGGGCTTGTGCAGAGAAAAAAGATAATTATAGTTCTTCTAAGTGGTTGTGCACGATACAGGGTTAAAGGCAGCATGATAGGCGTATACCTCTGGATTTATGTGACCTGTGCTGCGCACGGGGCCTCTTTTTCTCTGTAATGAGACCTCTTGGTCCCCTTCCAGGACAAAATTTACACCCTCAAATTGTAGTGATTGTTACTCTACCTCTTCTATTCTTCTCGTGCAGAGTGGGTCCCATGTTTGCTAAAGATGTTCTAGATGGTCTAGAACGGATGTTTCTGCTAAGAAACAAAACAGAGAACCCAAGATGAGTATAGAGTAATAGAATATATTGTATTAGATGAGTATATAATTCTTGCCATTATGGTGCTTGATAATCTGGATGCTTTTGCTGGCCCAAATGCTTTACCTGTGCTTTGCAGGACATAAACATAGGCAAAAGTGCACAGTGAAGAAGGCCAAGCTGACAACTTAAATGTGCCGTGGGAAGCCTTGGGGGGGTCACTTGCAGTTTGGGGTCGCTTGCTGCATGTCCTAACTGTGGGAAATATTTTGTGGATGCAATTTTCTGTGAATATGTGATGAATGATTCAGGATGGTTCCAGATTAAACTTGAGCATCCTGTAGAGAGAAGCACAGGACCATCACAAGCTGCGTAATTTTGCAGCTTTTGGGGTGTCGTTTTCTGTGTTGTGTTGGGGGCGGGGGGGTTTAAAATTGCACGTTTGAGCAGATGGTTTAGAAGCTTCAGAGGCAGTTGTACGTTGCCGTAACTCCACACCTGCGTTATTCTGTCCTGTTTCTGAAATGCAGTATACCCGACGGAACTTTTCCGTGGCATCTTGCAGTGCTGAGGAAGGAAGCACTTGCAGGCACGTTCTGGAAAGAAATCTGTAATCTATTCTGATGTGGCATGCTACAGGTTTTGCGTAGCGAAGACAAGGCTGAAACCTCGCCGGCATGCGAAGATCACCTGTATTCAGCTGAATCAGCTTTATAACAACTGCATGACTTCCTGAATTGCTGCGGAGGAAGGATGTGCTGTTGACTCAGAAGAAAGTTTATAATGTGTGTCTAGGGACAAGGTCAGCAAAGTAGGTGTCTGATTTTGAAAGTTACACATTTGCCATATGCTCTTAAGACTGTGAATCACCGTGACAGCAGAAGTGACTTAAAAGTACTGTGGTCTGGAAAAAAAAAATCATTTTAGAGACCCAAATTAGAAGATGGGGGGGGATGGGACGGACCACAGGAGCAATGTGGAGTTGCATTTCATTAGGTAATAGTACTGTGACAAGGCAGAGTGGAATTTGTGTTTGCATCATTCAGTTTGGCACTTGCTTACCTAACTGTTTCACCAGGGTGTAAACTTGTGTGTTCCCTGTGGCTTGTTCATATAAACTTTGTCTGCACAGCTGCAAGTGCTGTTATATGCAGATTCAGTTTCTGAGCTGGGATATTTTCTATATGCATTTAAACACCACCCCACCTCCCCCAATCAGTCTTACTTTTTCCTTTGAAAGCTGCTCATTTGTCTTTGCCTTTGCTTCAAACACGCCTGTGTGTGTGGCATAGCTTAAATTTTTATGAACAAGAATGTAAACACCAAATCTGCACAAGACTTGCAGAAGAACTCTGTAGTTCTTGTGCATCATCTGTTTGTTATGTAATCTGATATAATGGAAGCAAAATAGAAACCAGATGTCAAGGCAGAGCAATTACAATTTTTCATCTGTGAGTATTACAGTAAATGTACTTTTGTATTCCTCCCCCCCACCCTGAATGTGGAGTTTTATTTGTTAGGGCGTTGAGAAAGTGCTGCAGGGGACTTCAGAGGTCTCAGCATGGTTCTTGCTTAAAGACTTTGTTATTCTGTACTTGTGCTCTTTCATGTAATTAAGGTCTGTGTGCTAGTCTAGATCTGTGAGCATGTGTATTTCCAATTTAAAATGAGCTGGACAGAACTGCTTAGTCCCGGGAGACCACCTCTGCGTGTCCGGCTCTATGGGTTACGCAGTCAAGCTGCAGGCTTGCACTAAATTTAGCATTCAGGGTGAAGGTGCTTTACTTACCATGCTTGATTAAGTTTTGTAAGGAAATCCTACCAAAACAGGTTTGGTGCAGACTCTTGCCATGGATTCTTTAGCTGAAGAAGCATCTGGGAGGAGAGCAGATGGGAGCTGAGGTTAGCTCGTTTTCTCAAATTCGCTGTGTGACTAGGAGGATAAAAGGGAAAATGGATAATCATTGATCCTCTCTGTTGGGGAAATGGATTCTTCCACTGCTAGTTTATCCAAGAGGTTTATCTCTGCTGCCTTCCATTAAATAAGGCAACCCCTTGGTTGGGAGAGAAATCGATAGATATCTATCTTCATCTTCATATGCATCTTCACAAGTCGAGGCCTCACTGAGTGGTAGCTGACTTTAATTTTCCTCTTTCCTTCTCTCTTGTTTTTAACCTCCTGTTTTTTTAATTTGTTGCTGAAGATTTTTATTTTTTTTCCCTTCTCTATCTCTGGTTAAGCTCAGAAGCCAGCAGTACCTTGCTGGTGGAGTTCATGCTTGGAGGAGGGCACGGGGGCTGGAGAATGCAGTTTTCCCATGGAAGCAGGAGGGCACCGGGAGCCGCGTCGGGCATCCCAGCTGCATCCTGCGGACCGGCTTTGGCACTGCTGATTTACGGCTCCCCTCGGTGTGCTGTTTCACTGACGGCTACGAGTGTGATATGGACAAAACTTTCAAGTTCCACTGAATAAAAATCTCTCCGTTCTGCGCCGACAGCTTTTTACTGGGTGGCCGCTGCGTAGCGTACTTTAGATGCTAAATAGGCCTTTACCTTCTGTTTGTCTGCGAGGAATAGTAAGTGAGAAATCTTTCATGAAGCTGGTATCTTCATTTATCTGTTAAGTGCAGATAACTTCAAGAAACTCTTAAATCAATTGTATGTTCCAACCGAAGGAAGTGCTGGCAATGAATTAAAGATTCTTGCTCCTTTTAAACAGCAAGTTTCTTCCTTTAAAACCCAGCAAAGAATGAGGATGAGATCAACGTCAACACTTGCTGCCAGCCAAATAGCATCCAATCTATACCACCTCTCCTTTCAAGGACAGCCTGAAAAGAGGACTTGGATTCATTGTATGTGGTTACTGCTCAGCTCTACTAACACTGAGTAATGACTTTGGCAAGTTCCAGTGATGAGGGATGTAAGCTTATGTGTGAAGTTGTTAATATTTTTGAACAAGCCACCCTTAGAAAACAAAATAGGGTATTCTTCCATTTCTGGAAGACTGGTGGCAAGATGGGCTTTGTCTTGGGGCACTAGGCTTTTGTAGCTACTGCTCTGCAAGTTGTTGAAGGGTGCGCAAGCAGTCTTTTGAAAATGAGACCGCTACCATGTGGAGTGGTGATGAGCCTTGATAACGAGCACTGTAGCTGGACTGCTAGAGAGAATGACAGAAGGGACGTCAGGACTTGGTGTGGTTTCACTTTGGTTCCAATTACCCTATAGAAATAAGTGTTCAAGCTTTATCCTGTGTTGAGTCCGTACTGAGCATGGCTTGTACGGAAGGTAGCAAACATAAGGAAGAGAGGCTGGATGGGATGAATATATGAAAAATGTTCTGTGTTCCTCATATGTTCTTCAAAAAAAGAATGCAAAATCCTCTGAAAGACTTCTGATGGGAACAGGGACTTGGCTGTTAAAAGGTATTTGGTTGTTTCCTCCTGTAACTTGATTCTGATCTGAATATTTAGATTCAACCTTGAAATGCTAGTTTGCAGTGTGGATTGTATCGTAACTTTGTATGGCCTGCCTTTTCTCTTCTGTCCTTTGGCCAGTTGTCTCCTGCTGTTGTCTCCAATAAGAATGAAGCTTCATGATAGAGTCCATTCCATAAATTGAAGATTTAACTTTTGAAGACATTTTCTTTCCTTCTGCATGAGGTACTTGCAGATAACTTGGCAACTGCAAGGAAGCAACAAGGCCTCTTGCATCTGTGAAGTCCTTGAGATGTCAGTGAAGCCAGAGCTGAAGGCAGCATAAAGTCATTCCCGGTCGGAATCGCTTCCTTTCTAGAGACCGTGGAGCTCAGCCTTGAGTCCCCAGGGTCACCATGGGGAACATCCCCTCAGGCTAGTTATCGTGGACATTCAGCCAGCTCGCTTACAAAGGCACCCTTCTGAAGGTAACGATGCTCTTCTCTCTAAGCTGGTGCTCTGCCAGGCCAGAAGATTGGGAAGCTCTGCAGCTTGGTCCATGGAAACGCTTCTGACTCTTGTGTTATTGAAACTGGACCCTGTGGTAATGGGGCTTAAAACCATAGAAATGCGTAGCGGGAATGTTGGCCAGGGAACGCTGGTAGAGTGAAAGGACTTTTTTTCCATGTAAGTCAGTGGAGGATTGGTTTTAAGAAGGAAAACAAGTCAGTGAAGTAGGTGTTGGGTTTGATTTCTCTGCTGTGGCACTGTCGTGTTGGTTGTGACCAGGCTCTGTGACCTTAATTCTCAGCCAAGGGAACCTGATTGTGCGGCGTGTTTTCTGGGGACAAAAATACGAGCAATAGCGAGTCACATGTCACCAGGAGCTCTTACTATAAAAACAGCAGCTCTGCTGAAAGCGACCTTCAGCATGGCTGCGAACGTTCGCGGTGTTATTTTTAACCTGTCTGGGTAAATTTCCAACACAAATCTAGTGCCAATCTGATGCGTACGCTTTCCCAAATCCTTATCTTCTGCTTTCTAGTGCAGTGACGCATCGGACGGAACAGCTAGTTTTGGGGTTGGGTATAGCTTTGCTTTTATGTGTGCAATACCAGAGAGAAATAAATACTTCAGCTCTGTTTTACTGCTATGTAGAATTTTCTTAGAAGATGAGTTGTAATGATATCTTTTTTTGTTGTTTTCTTTAAAGAAAAATACTTTAGGGTTTAAAAATAGACGAAGGTTGTACTTTGATTAGGTCGCTCTGGCACTGACGTCAGCGTGTGACATTTATCTATGTACAGATTTGTCACCCTGTTGACTAACGCCGTATTTACACAAATGGGGATATTTCTGTCCATCATGAGGGAAAGGAGGAACATCTCTGCTCAGGTTGTGTCCTTGCCTTTAGTATTACTGAAGTTTGTTTTTTCTCTCCCCCTCCTTGATTTTTATGTTGGGATGGCAGCAGGGATTTTGTATGTGTTGGAGGATAGAGTTTTAGGTGTTTAATGTTGCCATGGAGGTCCAGGCAGCCAGATGCTGGCTTGGTGGAGAAGCACGCTGGTAGAGCGGTGCTGAACTTGACTTGGACTTGGAGAGGTATAACATAAGGTGTGAGCCTATGCATCCTTGCTGGATGACTTCATTAATAGACAGGTAATGGATATTCTACAAATAGGAATTGCAGAAATTAGGTCTTGCAAATGTGAAATACAAATTAAAAGCAGCGAGCAGTTTCAGATCAGCACGGTTTTGAGTGTAGCACTTGTATTTCTCTGCCATTTATCATTTCATGTTTTTATTCAGAGTAGTTGCTGTAACTTCCACTGATAATTTCTTTTTTTTAGCTTTGATTATTGCCAAGTTAAAAATCTATAGGGAGGCCGAACATAAAGGTGTTGATCTGTCGGATATCACTTGGATGGTCAGCTGCCAGAGCTTCTCAGAGCCTCTCTCCACTCTCCTCAGAGCAACTCGTAGGGTCTCCCTGGCCCCAAATCTCACTGTTTGTAACAGTAGCAGAAATCACTAAATAGTTTTCTGTAAGCACTCTTCTGTAAAATCTGGTTCGTGGAGCATGGGGTTTCCCAGAAAGTTACTTTTGGGGACGTATATGCTGTTGAAATGAAAGGGCAGAGAAGCAATACTTTTCTTTTAAGTTGTTCCGTTAGTAGCGATGTGTATTGCCGGTGTAACTGTTGTGTAATCTGTATAGAACTTGGCTCTTGCTTTCTCATGCTAGAGCAGGAAGGTACGATGGGGTTCCGTGACCTCCCGTGTTTGTGGCAGAAAGCGTGATCTGCAGCGGAATGGCTCTGGCTCACGAGTGGAGGTTACTGGTGGTGAGACGAGAGGGGTTAGCGCTGGGCTGCGTGCCCCGGCTCTGCTGCGAGTGCAGCTGAGCACAGTCCGAGGAGGGTCCGGAGCAGCTGCAGCTCAGCCTGACCTTCTACTGCAAATTAAAATTACTGCGGGTTTATGGTTTTCAGACTTTGATCTTACTGCTGTGGTATTAGGGGGAAGCATTTTGCAGGGAGAAGATCCCTCTGTGGAATGAGGTGCTGCGGTTGGTTGGGGGTGATACCGTTTCGGACGTCTTTGCTCTTGAGGTAACGCCCCAATACATTTTGCAGTGCCGTCACAGTCATCCAGGAAATGATGTGCTGCTGCAGTAGGTCCGTCCTCTTCATATGCAGCAGTTCAGACCAAACGGATGACAGATCCCAGAATACCGCCGCAGCACGTCGGGTTGTGCTTAGGACTAAATGGACTATGCTGTCTTAGTGCACTCGTTGTCTGTACTTCCACTTTCTGTTTCTTTACCTTTCTTTTGTCAGCAAAGCAGCTTGTCGGTACTGCAAGCCCTTTTGAAATAGTTTTGAGCGAAGGGTGGAGGAAGAATAAAGAGATGGGTAGACTCTTGAGCACATGAACAGATGGAGGTAGGATGACTGGATGTTTAGAATCTAAAATCTTTACAAAAGTTTTTATATCTAAAAACCTTCTAGCATACTCACCTTTCCTTCTGGGGAGCCTATCAGGATCTTGCTGATGAGCTCAATGCACTGGCCTTTTAGCAGAGTGGATTCTTAGTTTTGTTTAGGGTTTTTGCTTTGGCATTTGTTTTTTTTGTTTTGTTTTGTTTTGCAAATGTGCAAACCTTTCTAAGAAAAGCTGAATGTTCCCCTCTGCTGCACCCCCCCCCAATGTCCCGTGTCACTTTTGAAGTACTTAGCCAGATTTCAGATTTAAAACTTTTTGAAAGATTTACCTTTTCTACTGGAATTCAGGTTTTGCTGTTTGAAACAAGGAATGCAACACTGGCCCTGTTTTTGTTTTCGCTTACTGGTTTGGGCTTTTTGCATGTATGCATGTGGAAGCAGGAGCAGCTCATGGAGAGGAGTTGTTGAGACAGTGAAGGTAATGCTTCTTAAAAATCAAACTGACCGGACTCAAAACCCTTAAATACTTTACCTGATTAATGAAACACTAAAGTTGCAACACATTATACTAAATTCCCTAAATATGGCCTGAAAAATGCTTAAAAATCTTAGGACTGTAAGAAAGAATCTGCCCCATGGTGCTGACTTGAATATGCAGTACGGCTGAGAGAGAGGTTGCTGCATTGCAAAGTCCTGTATGATTTCTTATTCATGGTAAGTATAGAGCAACCAAAACATCAGCATGAGGTAAACAAAATGCTGCATGGGTTCATGTACCAGAGGAGTGTAAAAATCTATTGGGACTGTATTGATCAGCCACCTCATGGGAGACAGGAATTCTGAGACTCTTGTAAATAAAACAAATAGTTTGTGTCTACACAGAAAAACTCACCCCCCCGACCCAACTGCTAATTCATGTTTTCAAGCACATCTTAAATTATTTGCATCAATCAAGCTGAAGGTCCACCTTGGGGTTTCTTCACCACTTGTATGTCTTTTGAACCTCATACCAGTCTTGTACTTAAGTTGACTTTTATGGCAAAGTTTAAGCTAGTTCTAGAGGTGCTAAAGCTTCTCATATTGTAATACCTGATTATACAAACCAGCTAATGCCAAAGAACTGGGTTGCCAGTATTAAAAAGCAAGTTATGCTCTCATGCTCAGAGTATCACATGCCTGAAACGTTTGCCGGAGAGCCATTAGATGTCTAACTGTGGCTTTATCTGTTCTGCAGAGCTGCTGCTGAGTTGTCTTGACAACTTCCTAGTCCAGAGCTAGGCCAGTCTCCGAAGGACGCAGCTTGGGCTGACGCGCTGGTACCCGCTGAGGGATGAGGAGCTCGGGGGCATGGCCTGGGGGCTGTGCTGACCTACTAACATGGTGTCCTCATGTCCCAGGCTGGGTCGCTGCGCTCAGTCTCTGCCTGGGTGGAGGGAGCTCATGGCTGGCCCTGCTTGCTGCTCTCGTAAGCTCTCGTGCCTTCGTACGCTCCGAAGTGCAGGGTCAGAGCGTAGTTGCCTGTATGGTTTCGGTGGTTACTGTGGGAGTCCTGTTTCCTTTGGTAGGTGGAGGAAAAAGCTGTCCCAGCAGACAGTCCTCTTTAAGGAGAGTGCAGTATGTTTTCCTGTACAGGTCTTGATCTTAATGTCGTAGCTTGTGTACTCGCCCTGGCAAAGCTGCAGGCGAGAGCTGTTGCAAACCAAAGGCAGTATTGGGCCCCGCAGGGCTGTCGTCTTGTTGAAATGAGTGTAGAAGATGGAGAGGAAACATCAGTACCTTCCTTGTTTCCTGTCCACAAGAAAAGCCAAGGGTAAAAAGTGCTCTTGGTGTGGAAACTTGGGATAGGGTGGTTAGTAGAAGCTTGAAAGAAATGCAGCTTAGTCTCCAGGTTTTTGGTATTGTAACTGTATTAGGCAGCAGCTCATGGGTTGGGCTGTCAAGCAGGCCCACCCTCAGAACTGCAAGGCTTGTGGTTTAGGCTCCAAAAAGTTTATCGCCAATTCCGTCCTTTAGTATAAGGATTTTGATATATGGAGGGTTTGCTTTTTGATCTCGGGCGGGACGAAGGCACAACTCCGAAGAATTTCCCACACTGCTGGAGGTTGAGTAGGTTTGGTATCAACTGCATGTGCTGTCGTTAGCTGTGGTGCAGCTTCTCCCTGTGCTCCAGGCTTTAAATTCAGAAGCCATCCTCTTATCCACCCCAGCCCATAATCACGCAGTTCATCAAGTGACTGTGCAGCCCCCATGTCAGCTCTGTCCATCAGGGCTGTATCTGCCCATCCTGTAGAACATCAGCACCGCTTTCCCAGCGTCCGGCTGGTGTAGCCCTAATCGCCAAGGGAGCAAGTCTAGCAAGAGTCCCTTGGTCCGCATCTGGAAAAAGAGAGTCCTAACTGGAAGTGTTAATTCAATCTTAATATTGGCTAGGGGTTTTTTGGCATCACCTTTCTATAGAGTGATGCCCTATAGAACTGTAGGGTGAAGGATTCAACACACCTCCCGCTATTAATCCATGCAGGGTGAGCTGTCAAAACGGTACTGACGTCCAGAGTGAATTTTTCCCCTCCCAAACCAGCCAAGACATACCATGTGTTTTTCACACAAAAACATACCACCTCCAGGGAAAACAGGCAAGAAAGTACAATTTGAGGGGATGCATTTGATCTGATATAGCCAGCTGGTCTTCTGTCCTTTCTGTTTATCCTATTACAATATTTGTGTTTATCATATAAAAACTAAGCTTTTGCAAAATGAAAGGAGGCTTAAACTTACATTAAAAAGTTATAAAGGATTTGCTAAAAATTCAAGGAAATACATAGAATTTTATTCCTTTAAAGTAGTGTTGAATCGGCTCCTGTAGTAATGAGGATGTATGTTTGTTATTTGCTTTTGTAAGTCTTGGCCTTCAAGGGAAAATTGTTGCTGGACTACAGAAGAAAGTCAAGGGGGGACTGCTCTGCGGATTGCTATTGAAGGGAGCTGTTAACTCAAACTGCTGATCCAAGTGAGGCGATGTTTTTTAAAGCCGGTGTCTCTGGTGGATGGTACTTACGGACTGTCAGGTTCTGCCTACTCAGACTTTGACAGCATTAATTTTTGCAGCAGTCGGTCTCCAGCTCTGGCTGTCGGTCTCTTGCCCTCTTCTGGACAGCCTCAGGAGAAAGCCCACGTCCACGGGCAGCAGCTAAAAGATCCCGTGGGCAGGAGCAGCTTTCGTGTAAGCGTAACTGAAAGGTGACGGCATTATTTGGACTTTATATGTGCCCTTTGCTTCCGTGTTTGTGAGCTGCACCGTGGACATAGGTGTCAGTGGTGGTGAATCTCAAAGGTGCTTCTTGTTATGGAGATGCACTTGGCACCTTTGTCGTAACTTTTAATTTGTCCTTGACACTGAGACAATAATAAAGGAAAACCACTAGAAACTCGCTTGATTAAAGGCTGATACAAATTAACTTGCAGACTTTGTCAATTTATCATACCGTTACAGTGCTGCGGCAGCTTGTTTTCAAATGAAATGTGGGTTTAAGCCTTTTCAGCCCTAGAGGGGAGGGGGTAGCTGGTGCCTGCTGGCTTCGGGAAGGCATGGAATTTGCTGTCTTCTGAAGCTGTGAAATTAACTGTTTCACTCCCACCTGACGGGCGCTGAATTGCACGTTTAGTGAATTAATTGCACTGACTGTTGCGTAGCTTTTACCTGGCCCTTTTCCTTTGGCAGGGGGAAGGGAATACTAACCACTGTCCTGTAAACTGAGCCTGCTGGCAGAGGACTAAATTTTGGCGCTAGTTTCAGACAGCAGATAATGTCCTTGTGGAATACTTCCCCCAAATTTCACAGTGGATGAAACCTGCTGAGTAAAATGTCGTTATCTCTGCTGCTAACCCTTATATGTTTGGGGATTTTTTTTTTTTTCCAAATAGCAATTCTTTAACCGGCACTCACCTGCAGGCTTGCTGCCACTGCTGAAAATGATGTTTTCTCTGTGAGCCGAAGTGTGGCATGGAGTCAAGCCGATGATTTCACATCTCACCCCGAGGCAGCTGTTGGTTTCTAAAGCTTTGTAATCTTCCCCTAATCTTTTTAGGGGGATCTTGGATGAACTGCTCTCCTGTGGCATCCATGCTGGGGAGGGGGCTTGCTTTCATCCCGTCACCACCTTCCCCCCCAAATCCAGCTTTTCCAGCATCTTGCTTCGTAAGTGTCTGGATGAAGGCTGTAAGATAAGTCGGTAGTACACCATTTTGGAGGCATTACACAGATTAGCATAGGGGTAAATTTTTATCGTGCTGAAGAAGGGGTTGGGGCCACGTATTCTGGATGGCCGTTAAGGATACGGGGCTTCCCGTACCACACATCGTTCACTTGAGGATCTTTGTGCCTTGTGGTTAGTTACTCAGCATGGCACAGGGCGGACTTGCACAAGGTGGGGCTGTAGTCTGTGCTTTGGATATCCATGGCACACCTGGAGTAGGATGATTTTCGGACTGTGATGTATGCTGAGAGAGTATAATTGGAGGGATGTCATAAGGAGGGAGTAGCTAGGGATGTTCTCCTATGAATTTTAGAAGATGGGGTAGTATGATCTTGGACCAGGGCTGCCTTAGGCTTTTGTACTGTTTTGCATCTCATGTTTTTTTTCCTTAGAGATATAATGTATTGCCTGTATGCACAATCCTCGCATTTATAAATTTCTTACTCTGAGCATTCATGGAGTGCAGATGTTCATAAAACAGACATTCATGTCTTGAGAACTCCGCTCGCCTATGGTGAATGGGAATCTTTCCCAGGTAAGCTAGAGCTCACTGTAGTCGGTTCCTGAATAAATGAACCTTTCATCATTTACGGGAGGAGGGGGGGAAACAACCACCTTGCTGTGATGGATGCGAAGAGCTCCTTCCAAGCACGAGCACCGTGCTGGCGCACGCGGAGCTGCCTTCTCTGCTGCTGAGCTCAGGGGTGGCAGCAGTTGGGAGCTCCTTGCAGCAGCTCTTCGGGGCAGGCACCAGGAAAAGGATGTGGAATATAACAGTTGGGCCGTATCTGTGCAAGCTGTTTGGCAAATACAAGGGTCTGTCTGAAACGAAGTGATTATTGGTGGCTAATGGGGTTTTTGTGATAAATGTGAATTACTACTGCTGTTAAATATGCTTATATATACAAAATATGTATTGAACATGCATATATGCACATATATACAAATGCATATAAGCTTCTCACGTGCAGAAACAAGCACCTTGTCTCCATACGCCACTTGCCCAGAGTGAGACAGCAGCCAGCAGCGACATGTGCAGGGACACCACCGGTCAAACAGAATAGCTCCTTTCACACAGATATTTTGCATACAGTCAGCCAGGGCTGACGAGAACCTGCTCCTTTTAAATGTAAGGCGGGGGGAAGCCCCCTGGGCACTACTTGCTCAGATACTGGCTGTGAAGAGAAAAAAGGCTTTTCACCTGCTGAGGCTACAGCAAAACGTTTGTGGAGTCTGCCTTAGCTTAGAGGTGGAACGGTTTATGGCTCTTTGGGAAGGTGGCTTTCAGGCTCAGAGGGTGTAATAACGGATATTTAGGTATTTCTGTTCAAGTAGGCCTGCTGTTTTAGTGCTGGCTGAGATCCTCTAGGTTTTAAAGAAAATGCTCAGATGAGAACTTTGTGGACCCCGAAAGGCATCAGGGGAATGAATGTATGTTCGTGACTAATGCAATGCCCTTAGTTTAGTTATTGTGTTTAAAATTGATTAAAAAAGCCTCCAGCTTTTATGGGGGATTTATGACTGTTTAAGTGACCACACGGTCCGTGTAAAATGGTGTTCGTCGCTCGTCTGTTCAAAGGCACTTTGGTGAAACTCTGACCTTACTGACGGCTGGTTTGGGCGTTAGACCTCTGACCCATCATCTTCTCCATGGGGCACAGCCTTGAAATTTGACTGTACTTTCCACGTTGCATCTTGGAATAGGCTCCTGTTGGAAGGTGTTTACATTTGAACTAATTGCAAGAGAGCCTCCAGAATTCTTTCTCCCCACTAAAAATGATTTTTTTTTTCATTAGCTTAATGAGTACACTGCTGCCTCAACGTGAAGAGGTGAGTTTTCTCTAGCAACAACCAGTATTAACCTCTGCATTTGTTGTTTTGCTACTGGTTTTGTGTGACTCTATGCAATAAATATCTCAATCAGAGGTGCTGTCGCAGGACACCAGGACTTGATTTAACTCTGTGGGATGGACTTCCAGTCTCAAGACATAGCCAAGAAAGGAGGTTCAGCTGTCTCTGCAATGTTGTTCCTGAGCAGTGATGTCCGTGAGCTTCTCGCCTCTTTCCTCTGAGGAGCTCTGCAAAGGCTGCGAAACCTCTGTGCCTGGGAAGATCCTGGAACAGATCCTCCTAGAAGCTATGCTTAAGGCACATAGAGGACAGGGAGGTGATTCGAGACAGCCAGCATGGCTTCACCAAGGGCAAGTCCTGCCTGAGCAACCTAGGGGTCTTCTACAATGGAGTAACCACATCAGTGGACAAGGGAAGAGCTACGGATGTCGTCTGTCTGGACTTGTGTAAGGCCTTTGACACGGTCCCCAACAACATCCTTATCCCTAAACTGGAGAGGTATGGATTTGATGAGTGGACTGTTGGGTGGATGAGGAATTGGATGGTCACACCCAGAGGGTAGTGGGCAATGGCTCAATGTGGACATTGGTGTTGAGTGGTGTCCCTCAGAGGTCCGCACTGGGACCAGTACTCTTTAATATCTTCATCAATGACACAGACAGTGGGGTTGAGTGCACCCTCAACAAGTTTGCAGATGACAGCAAGCTGAGTGGTGCGGTTGACACCCCTGAGGGACGGGATGCCATCCAGAGGGACCTGGACAGGCTCGAGGAATGGGCCCGTGTGAACCTCCTGAGGTTGAACAAGGCCAAGTGTAGGGTCCTGCCCCTGGGTCGGGGCAACCCCTGGTATCAGCACAAGCTGAGGGATGAAGCGATGGAGAACAGCCCCATGGAGAAGGACTTGGGGGTCCTGTGGGATGAAAAGCTGGACATGAGCCGGCAATGTGCGCTCACAGCCCAGAAGCCAACTGTGTCCCGGGCTGCCCCCAAAGCCGCGTGGCCAGCGGGGCAAGGGAGGGGGTTCTGCCCCTCTGCCCCGCTCTGGGGAGACCCCCCTGCAGTGCTGCGTCCAGCTCTGGAGCCCTCGGCACAGGAGAGACACGGACCTGCTGGAG
>NW_010551364.1:8242-25892 GCF_000687285.1 Phaethon lepturus | reverse complement strand
GGGGGCTCAGCCTGGAGCAGAGAAGGCTCCGGGGAGACCTTCCTGCAGCTGCCAGGGCTGAGAGGGGCTGAGGAGAAAGATGGGGACAGACTGTTTAGCAGGGCCTGTAGTGAGAGCACAAGAGGTGATGGTTTTAAACTAAAAGAGGGGAGATTCAGACTAGATCTAAGGAAGATATTTTTCACGCTGAGGGTGGTGAAACCCTGTCCCAGGTTGCCCAGAGAGGTGGTGGATGCCCCATCCCTGGCAACATCCCAGGTCAGGTTGGACGGGGGGGCTCTGAGGAACCTGCTCAAGTTGAAGATGTCCCTGCTCACTGCAGGGGGTTGGACTAGGTGGCCTTGAAAGGTCCCTTCCAACCCAAACCCTTTGGTGATTCTATGACTCGTTTCCAGGGTCAGGCAGGATGTACGTGCTTACACAAAACGAATACTCGTGCTTGGGAACCATGAAGCTCATCCATAAAGATAGAAAATGGAGTTGCCTAGAGCAGCACTGAACACTGGTGTGCGGCGGTTTGTGTTTATTGCAGTCAGCTCCGCAGTATGTGTGTCCTGCACTTCCCTTCTGTAGTCCTGAGCGGCAGAGGGGAACTGGGGGGGACTTGCAAGGAGAGGGGTTATTCCTGACCATACCGTCCCGTGCTCTCGGCTTCAGTTGCAACAGAGCTATACACCATGTTGCTCAACAGGCAGGCAGCTCTTTAGGTAAGCATTGATTTTGCAATGCACAGCTAGCAAAATTAAACAGGGTAAATCACTGATGGGAAAACAAAGGTTTGGTTTGGTTTTTTCTCCTCTCTTCCAGTGGCTTCTACCTGTGGATGAAAGTGAGTTTCAGGGCCCCGAGCCTATGGTACACTAACCAGGTTCCAGCCTTGGTTCTCTTCTCCAAGTTGTCATTAAATTTTAAAATTGAAAAGTGATAAGGAATCTTTGTGCAGGGGACACTCCTCATACCAGAGGGTTAAACTGCAGCTTTTGGGTCCTGCTCCGATGAAGCTCTGAAAATCTGATTAACCTGAGAGAGATGAGGTGTGCCCTGGTTGATGCCAGATAAAACAAAGCCCTGACTCGTGTGGTGAACAACTCCATTGTTTCTTCTCTACCTGTTTATAGTAGCTTCCCAGCCTGCGTTTGCTCCGATAGCATCATTGGACAGTGCTGGAGTGCAGCAGCAGCAGAGGCAGGCGCTCGGCTGGGCTGTCCCTGCAGGAGATGTGCCTCCAGCCCCACGTCCTGCTCCTCCTGTGAGGATGGCAGTGGTGGTAATGGCAGCTGCCAGCTCTGTGTCAAGCTTGGTGCGATAAATAGGTGCAAGAAGACACGTTTTTTTCCTCCCCCAAGAGGCTGGGGAGGAAAGGGGGGTTGTCTGCATTTCATTTTGTTTGGGGACTGGTGTTGATTGCAAAGGCAGATTTAGCTCTGGTCTGTGCATATGCATTTCGGCAGTAAACGTGAGCTGTTGCTGGAGCGAGCTGTGTTTATCGCATACCTTTGACCACCTCACCCATTGATCTCTGCCCGCTCACCAGCTATTTCTGGTGCTCCGAGCCTGAGCAGCAGCGGTCGCCAGAAGAAGGCTGTCACACACGGTGGTTCATCGTCTCGCTGCCGCTGTGGATTTTCCTCAGTCTTAGGAAGTGAAACGCGTCTCTCGACATTCGAGGGTTGGTCCTGTACCAGACTCTTTAAGGCAGGCTGGTTCGCAGCCCCGCAGAGCGGTATGTTACAGTCCTACAGCACTGAAAAGAGAGAGGCGGTCAGCTTTGGACACGCTGCGTTTGCTTCCAGGGCACAATATAGCTGTGTCTTTTATGCAGAGATGCAGAAAGGTAAGGATAACTTTACAGAAAATAATAACCTACTGACGTAGAAGTAACAGCTGTAAAAGAAATTGTACCGTCTTTTCTGAAAACAGAACCTGGGTACCAAGTCTGCCATCAAAATACTCAAAAAGACTAGTGCAGATAGGCTTAAACAAGGATTTATACCGAGTGAAACTGAGAAAATTGGCTTTATGTTTTTTTTAAACTGCAGAAGAATAGTGTGGAAAGAGATTACCGCTCTCTTCTGTGTCTGCATACAGCTGCACACGAAGGCTTCGCAGCTGTATTTTCTGCCCATCTTTCCAAAACTCACCTAGAAGAGTTCCCAGTTAAAGACCTTGCAGCTGCTGACGGTTCTGCCGTTTGATAGCAGCTGCTGTATTGGCAAGTGCATTTTTATCATGGGAGAAGCCGGTGGAGTGGAAATGAGCAAGAAACAACTGTTTGTATAATCCGAGCCGTATAGATCAATTACCGCGAAAACAAGCCGTGCGCTTGTCTGCGGCAGCGTGCACCTTGAACCGCGCTCGCTATAAATAGCCGCAACGCCGAGCAGCAGCGTCTTCCGAGAAGTGCCGACTTGACCGCCTTCGCGTTCCCCTGGCACAAGCAGGGACGTGGTAAACTGCTCTTTCACGTGAGAGTGGTTCCCACAGTGGTGAAAGCGGCTGCCGCGCGAGTCCCTCCGCTCCTGTTTGGATTTTTGGAGGTTTGAAAGGTGCCTCTTCCTTACCGGGAACTCTGCTACACTGAATTTCACGCACACGATCACACTTCCTTCTTACTTCTTACCCCGATTGCCAAATGGGTATTCGAGCAATACAGATGACTTATTGGGCAAAGCTCTTCTGGGACTCTTGTAGCAACTCCTATTCCTAGTACATCTAGAAAATTCTCTCCAGTTTTATGTTAAATATTTGGAGCTGGTGATTGTTTAAGTCGCGATTAAAACTGCATGTGTCAGGCATGTGGTTGAGGTCAGCTCTGGAGATACGTTTCTGCATGGCGGTCGCAATACTTGCTTTATTTAAGTGGTTGGCATATTTTTAATCAGAATCGTTGACAAGCGTGCAAAAAATAAACCAGTTCTAAGAGTTTCAGTTACATAAATACAGAGGAGTCGAGGTATTGGAGCCTGGAGCCATGGCATTTATGGTGATCCCTGATTTTTTTAATTGCTTCATCCTGTTTTTCTCCCCACAGTCTAGTAACTCATTACACAGACAGTAAAGCTTTCTTTTTACTGGACCGTACCGTGAGCCATCCTTCCCCGGTAGCCGGATGAAGACACTTATGACCATGTCAAGGACTCTGCCTTTGCTGACTTCCAGTAAATTGGGATGTTTTTCTTTACCGTAACGGGGGCTTGGGAAGTTCTTACTTGAGCATTCCCATTGAAGTTGGATTGGGAAATGCTGGGAGGGTTTTGCTGTGCTGCAGGGATCACTTGCTTAGATAACTTCCCTCCTCAACAGGACTCTTGTAATTTAGCAAAA
Source organism: Phaethon lepturus (assembly GCF_000687285.1). Lineage (NCBI taxonomy): Eukaryota > Metazoa > Chordata > Aves > Phaethontiformes > Phaethontidae > Phaethon > Phaethon lepturus. Next base: position 22,568 of record NW_010551364.1, on the reverse strand, counting down.
CCAAGTTTCCTTTCCATAATTGTTATTTCTTATTTCTTTTGCTATTCCTCTTCCTTTCTGTCTCTAAAGCAGAGGTTCTCTAGTGTCAGAGAAGAGGGCTCAAGCAAAATCTGTTATGGGTGTTGCATTTTTTTCCCAAATCTCTGGAGGTTTTCAAATATCACTCCTGCTTTAAAATTTCTAGAGCAAGACAAAAAAGCAACCCATACTTCTGCTTCAGATTTGATAGTTTGAAATTACCCATGTGCAACTCTTCCAGAGGTGTAAGCACAGTTCCTTGTACCGGTGTCTCTTTCATCTTGTTGGCTGTTCTGAGATATCTAACACGGCAATAAATTATGTAGTGCTGCCCCTGATGCTTAACCAGTTCTTGCCAACTCTTGAAGCAGATTAAGGTGGTGGGGGGAGAACACCCCAAAAACCAGCTGGACTCTGAATATACTTCTCATATTTACGTAGCATACGTGTTTTATTGACTTTAGTCTTTAAATGTGTCTATTATTCACAAGTGGTAAAGCTGTAAGAGTCATGCTAAAGAAGTGTCAATAAAAACCTCCAGCCACATTACTCGCTAGTAGATGCTGTAATTTGCTGCCCTTTTTTTTTTTTTTTTTTTTAAACTTTCAAGACCGTTAGGAGAAAAGACAGGTAGTTGGGAGAGAGGAAGGTAGGTTGTTACTGCACATTTAAAAATAAAAGGATTTAAAAAGAAGAAAACTTCTGCTAGAAATTACAGAATCACAGAATCACAGAAACACTAGGTTGGAAAGGACCTTCAAGATCATCAAGTCCAACCATTAATCCAGCGCCACCATGTCCCCTAGACCATGTCCTGAAGCACCACATCCACACGTTTCTTGAACACTTCCAGAGATGGCGACTCCACCACCTCCCTGGGCAGCCTGTTTTCCAATGCCTAGACCCTTTTTAAATAAACAAGACAGCTTTTTTTTCCCCCAGTTGTAAACTAGTCTTGTTGCCATAACCTAATTACCGGTACTGAGCTGTTTGGCTGGCTTTGGTTGTGAACGGAGCTGGTTTTTAATGTGCTGAGAAGCTCTCTTGGTAAGAGTACCAGGATGCTAATCTTGTCTGGATGACTGTGTTGAGGCAACTGGGAAGCATGGCCCAAATAGGATTTGCTTGGGAGGACTATTTTTTGAATTATATTCTTCAACCGTGTTAAACTCTTGTGATGTAAGCCTTTAAAAAAAAACAAATTCAGGAGAAATCACATGAGATTGTACCACGTCTTTTGTCTGTTAAATAGTAGCCATTAAATAATAAAGGTTTTAAAAAGTGAAATGGTGTTAGGACATTCTCTACTAATTCGTTGTTTGATACATAATTCTTCCACAATTTTTAAAGGGAACAGCTGCCTATTGCAAAGCTTTTAGCCTGCCAGGCAGCCCTTACATTTGTTTTGTTACTTCAAATCTTTCTGCAGCAACGTTCCCTAAATCATGCTTTGTGCCCATCTAGGGCAGTGGAAAAATCAGTGGGGCAGGAGGCTTTATGGGGAGCTGTTCAATGGGGTCCCAACCATAGTGCTTCAGAGGCATCTGAATACTGTTTATGGTTTAGATGAGTCCTATAGGAAGTTCTTGAGCTTCTCAAGAACTTCTTGACATCAACTACAATGTTGGGGATCCCAAATTGCCTCTGGCTTCTCGGAGGGAGTCCAGGGTAGCTCAAAGTAGCACTAAAGCCCCTGAAAAGCTGATAAAGTGAGGTATTTGACATAACAAACAAAATGTGCAATAATGATCTTGACTGGGAGGTAACGAGGGGCAAAGTAATTTGGGGTGATACTGCACAAACTTGTTCTGGACTGGGAGGATTGGGCAGGACTTTAAAGTCTTCAAACTTAAATCATGGTAGTAATGGCATCTGGGGTTTCCTCCTCTCCCCATACATAGGCATAAATTGCGTGGTGTTTAGATGGCAAATATGGGGAAAGCGGTTTAAATCAAGATCACTTCCCACCCTATAAAAATCTTGAATCTGTTCAGACGCTGCTTCTTCTAATGCTAGCACTTGGATTGTGTGCAATCCTAAAAATGTCAAGCAAGGTCAGAATTCATATTGCCCAGTGGTTTTCCTTTTGAGTGTGTTCTTGCTGGTTTTCTGAGTTGGAAGTCATAATTACATTTGTGATATAACAATACGTACTGCCCTTTATGACAGTCATTTTTCACAGCAGTTAATCTTGATGAAAAGTCTGTCGTCATGGGTGTACAAAGTACAAAACTTCTGATGTAAAATGCTAGGAAAAGCTGAAATAGAAAAAGGTGATGGAATTGCTTTGAAATAATTTTTTTGTCTCTTTTTCATGAGGTGTCAATGAATGCTTAAGCATTCTTTGCAGCTGGGAAAAATGTTGTGTTTTTAATTTTAGCCCTGCTAATAAAGTCTTGTCATGTATGTCAATGAAGCAGAAAGAAAATTACTACAGAGCTAACTGTAGGTTGTCATTAAAGTTGATTTCCTGCATTAAGCCAAAAACAACGCAAGATTTCATTTCTGGACTTCCTAAATATGTTAGTCACGCTGATGGTTGTCTAAAATCCAAACCCAAAGAGCTATAGAGTTTTACTATATTTGAAAGTATTTATTTGCTCTTGTCTGTCACCTTGTGCTGATCTTCACATGTTGATCTGCTGCTGCCCTCCTCTATTTTTAAGATAATGTGCTTCGGCTTCCAGCTGTTGACACTTGCAGGCAGCTGCTTGTAGGGTCCTGCCTGAAAAATCCCTTCCTCTCTTCATTTGGCCAACGAAATAAGAAGTGAGCTGTTGTTTGGAGAGCACAGCTGAAATCTCATCCTGCCAGATTCTTGGGCAGCAGTGTATCGGGGAGGGGAAAAATCCTGCCGCAACTGCATGGGCACTTACTACTTTGCTCATAGTAACTGAGAACTCAACACTACTTAAAAATTCCAAGCAGATAATTTACTATAAACAGAGAAAGGGAAGTTTCCTGGGAACTAACTATAAAAAAATAGCAGTTCTTAGGTTTTTGAACCTCAGATTAAATGATTTGTTCTAGTGCTGACCCTTTGATAGCAACTCATTGTCTGCAGTCTTACTTGCATTATTACCTGCCAGAAGGTTTTTGGGCATCAGTTATTTTAGTGGCTTGTAATACCTGGAGCTCTAGTATTCAACTCCACTGGCTTGTATATTTGACATAGTGCTTAAAAACGACATAGGACCAAATGTGTTTATACTGAGAGATACTGAGTCAAATTAGCTTTTTAATATCTCTCCCAGCAACACACTGCAGTGCTTTGTCAACTAATTTCATGAGGGTTTTGTGCTTTGAGTTATGGTTTTTTTAATGATGACTAAACTAGAAGCCGGGGAGGGATGGCAACTACAGTTCTGCAGTATTAAACTTTCTGTAATTCACTCTTTCATGATAATGCCTTACTGAGAAATCTTCTTGCCCTGTTTTCTGTCCCCCTCTCTAACTGTTTTCACCCTGGCAAGTTAGATCTGATATTCTTGTGTTGGTGGAATGACTCTTCCTTAGGCTGGTCCCAACTGCAGTAACGCAGAGATGTTGAACTTGAGCACTTCCAGCCTTTTAGACTTGTTCCTTTTGAGCCAGCTGGAGGAGTTGTGTTATGCCAAAAACTCTTTTGGGTCTTACTGTTCAGTTAAAATGTCGTCTTTATAGCGGAGGAGCAGTGGGTCCTCTGGGACTGGGTCCAGGCTGTGGAAGGGCTCTGGACAGGCAGCTCGGTGCCGGAGCGGACAGGGTGACACAGGCTGTGACCAAGGTGGGAGGGAGCTGGTGCTGAAAGGTGTCTCACAGGGGTTCCCTTTGTACCCGCTCTAATCGAGTTGTGTGGACTGAATATCCATGAGTGGAGAAAGTCCGTTAGGTGTGTTCTTGGATTACTTCTCTGGGGTTAATTTTTCTGCCAAAAAATCTAGTTTGTGTGCTGAAACGTCTCTGAGATACAAACCAGAACATGGTTCAGGTGGTGTGTCCCAGGAGGTGCCCTTCTGAAGTGCACTGGCCCAAGCTGAAATGTTGATGTGGGTGTACCCTGTGCCTAAGGTAGTCGCTGTTTTGATTCTGTTTTCTCCCGGCATCCTGACGAAAGCTGCCAGCTTGGTTTAGCTGTTGGGTTTTGTTCCTCCCTGCCGCCCTGGTAACTTTTAAAGAGAATGGTGGGAGAAGGTGAGCCTTGTGAACTCGTTGATGGTGGGCACTTCCGTTGCTTAGCCTTTTCTTTACCCACTTCTGAACGAGTTAGGGGAGCTACTGTCCCTGGGTCATTGCAAGGCAGCTGGGTCCAACCTCCAGGTGGAAGGAGAGGTGAGGGGCTGGGAAATGCAGGTGGTGATGGGGGAGGCCTCAAAACACCAGGAGCTGGAGGGCTGTGGGTGATGCATGGGTCAGGAAGCCTCTTTTGGGAGCTCATGTGCAGAACATAGGCTTGTTCCAGCAAACGCAGCTCAGGATCCCAGAGGCTTTGGGATGTATTGCAGAACTAGCAGAGCTGGAGATTCGGGAGCATAGGTTTGGTGCAGGCTATGGGGCAGATCTTGATGCCCTTTTCCAGCCCCTCAGAGAGAAAGATGGTGCCTTATTTAGGGAGACTGCTGGAGAAGAGGTGTGTGGTGGTCTAGGTACCTTGGGAACCCGAGTATCATTGAGGTGCATCTTGGATTTAAGAGTTACTTCAGAAATCATGCCCTTTGAGTCGTCTTACCTACAGTTGCGCTTGTCTTGAAATGGTTTATGAAAAGATTAGTATGAAACAGTATCTTCAGTTTGTTTTGTGCTATTGGCAGAAACTTTGTATATTCTCTTTTGTTTCCTAATTGTTTGCAGGAACATAATAGTGTCATTTTCATGAGTTAATTGTGGTAGAACATTTGCATGCTCTCTTTGTGTGTGGTGGGGAGAGCTACAACAGCACAGCACCAGCCTGCTGCTGGTGGCAGGGACCCTCCTGTGGCCCAGCAGCTCATTCCCCTAATTCCCACCCTCTTCCAGCTAGGAGGAGAACGGAGGTCTTTGTGATCTATGCTGTTTCTCACAAATTTGCAAATCCAGAGTCTGTTCAGAAGGTCTGACTTCCTTGAGTGCTTTTGTAAGACCTGCGGGTGCGGTGGCAAGTTACCTGTGTCTACTTTCGGGGCAGACGTGATGTTACAGAAGTAGGAAGTGTACTTCTGACCCGACCATCTTCCTGTGCAAGCGTGTCAACTCCTTCAAGAGAAGGCTGAAGGCGGTCTCATGACCTGGCTGTACACCGCAGTCTTTACAACTGGACCGCTCTGAGGATGAAGACATGGAGTCAAGTCATGTTTGCTATTCATGGTGTCTCTTTTAGCTGTCTCATGGCATGACTCTAGACTGCGACCTTTCCAACTGAACTGCTCTGAGGATGAAGGTGCGGAGTAAGCTCACGTTTGCTTTTCATGCTGTCTCTCCTAGGTAAGTTGGACTGAGATGCATGCAGAGTGTAGAAAGATCCCAGCTTTAACTATAGCTGTCAATACCCTATGCAGAGCCCACATGAGGTGCAAGGGAAGCGGGACGACTTCAAGGTTGGCAAGAAGAGCTGTAGCTTGAGGTGGGGGCAGATGCTGCTTTTGGCTCTTTCCTGAAGGCACACTTATGAAACGGGGCAAAATACTTCTGTCCTCGGCCACAGACCTGTCTAGTCCTGCTCTTCATGCTCCTGTGAAGCTCCTGGGAAGGGAAAAGAAATGTCTTTACTGTGGAGGGAGAGGGGTTAGACTTAGGTTGGGAATCGAAAAGGTCAAAATACATGTCTGAGAGTGCAGCAGCCCTACTATCAAACTGCAGGAAATCGGTGGGGTCTGGTTATGGGTTATCCCTTAATTCCACTGGGATTATGCCTTAACTCTATTTGACATACTAATCCTTCCTGCCAAGCTGTAGGGAAGTAGAGCAAGATGCTAATTACGCATTTATGCCTGAAGATTTATTACAACTCTGTTACCTAGGAAAATCCAAAATGTCTTTGGCGGGGGGAGGAGGAGAAATAAAAAAAGACCTCGTCGTGAGTGGTCTGCATTTGTCTCCAGTGCCTTTTATGATAGTGCTGAGTGTTTGAGTGCATCAGCAAGTTTGTCCACATGCTGTTTTTATGCAAGTGTTATGGTCTGACAACTATGAATCACCCGCTCAGCTCTTGATTTGCGTCAATCAAACCACATTTAAGAGAGGCTTTGTTCGCAGTTTGGAACACAGGACTAAGGCAAGTGTGCGAGTGACTTCTTTGAGCAGATCCTCTTGAAACTGCGTTCAATGGCCCAGGCTCAAACTGTGGGGGGAGAGCCTGTGGTTTAAGTGGGAGATGGGAAGTTGCTATTCTTTTCCTTCCAGTGCCCCAGACCTCTCCCACTGGTGTGCTGAGTTATCACTGAACTCTTTGAATGTGTAAGTTTGGGCTTGTGTTCGAGAGACCTGTATGCGCAGGTTTCTTTGTGTAAGCATGGGGTTTATCCCCAAGATTGCTGTGATGAGTGTTTTTATGTAAAGGGATACAGGTTTGTCTTTATGTGTAATTATTTGCTGATTTTTTTTTTGCTTTTAAATAAGAACTTAATCAAATTCATTATGGAATCATCTTTCCATATCTCCAAACATGGGAGTCCTTTCTTGCAGAATTAGCTATACTTTTAGACAGTAAGTCCGTACTTTCTGACCTAGAAACTGTGACTGCAGCAGGATTGTGAGCCAGGCAATGTCAGTGCCGACATGGAGCTCCCACCTCGCAGTGGATTGCAAGCCCAGAAATAAATCCCTTTGGCAAACTCAGCCTCGGGGTGGGACATGACTTCACGCTGCTGATGCGCAGAAAGTCTTTTGCAGTGGTGTTACAAAAAAGCAACAACCCCAAACCCACAACAGTCTTATCTGTCCACTTAATCTTCACTTAAAATCATTGGTACCTAGCTAGGGATCTTTAAAATAGTTACAGAGCCGTTCCTGGAAGTATGCCGAGGTTTTATTTGTTCCCTTTTGAAGCCCTCTTGGTGAAGGTTTGCCTAGTGGTTAGGCAAACTGTAAGGTGCATGCAGTCTTCTTGTATGCAAGGTCCACTCTAAATCCTTTTCCTTTTTTTCCACCTCCTTTCACTCGTAGGTGGGAGTGACCATCTTTCTCCCTTCCATCTCTCCTCCCAGCCTTCAGGACCCGTTTTGGAGGTCCTCCCTAGCTCTGGTGTTCTTGTGCAAGCGTGATCTGCTTTCCCTTGTCCTAAACCCACCCTTGACCTAGTTCATTTTCAAACCACTTCCCTGCCTCTTCCTCTCTCCGTGCTTTCAGCTCATTGAAGTCTCATCTTCTCCTTCCCGTCCCCCTTTGGCACGAGTCCTTGTGCTCATCAAAACATTGATCTCATGGGCTGTAGGTTTGCCAGCATAATAAGGCCACTGCTCTTCCAAACACTTTCCCCCCCTCCTCTTACAAACACAGAAACATTTTTTTTTTCTTTATTGGACTTGATCTCACTATTTTTCAGGCTGAAACTAGAGGATTAATCTGACAGTCATGGAAACGAGCTAATTTCCAAGTGTCAGGATGCTGATCCTTATCTCATTCAGTTCCCAAAGAAGGTAATAAAATAAGAATAAATTGCTGTAGCAGATGCAGCACATGGGCATATGGCAGTTTATTAATTTCTCATGTTCTACCCAACTTTTAAAATAAATCAATAAATGTTGATAAAACACTAGAGAGCATGCAGGATTTTTTTTTTCCTACCCATGTTTTCTTCCTCCAGACTCTCCGGTAATAAATTTTGGTTGATTTTAACTGTCCGGTTTTTGGACAACCTTAGTGTTTCCCTGTGGAAATGAACAGTAACGGGCCTGCTTGCTCTCTTTCTCCAGACTTGAGGATGTCATTGCTAGCTGATTTTAATCCACAGAGGCAGACTAGCAAGGAGGTAGCTGTTTTCTCCGTTCATTACATCATGTATTTGCAATATTTCATAGGTAGTTCATAGCGTCTATGAAATTATTTGGAGCTAGAGAGGAAGCAATCTTCCTGAACATTGCAAAGAACCCTCATGTGCCCAACCGTTACCATCCTTTTCCTTACGCATATTTCTTTCTTTTTTCTTTCTTTTTTTTTTTTATTTTTTGAGCTGTTACAACAGTCACCCCCATGCTCTTCCATATTGTTTGACAGCTCAACATAGTGGACTCTTCTTGCCCACGTTAAGTGTGGTGGCAGAGGAGTGTTCTGTGCATTTGCTAATGCTTATGGATTATATGACTGAGAAACCTGCTATTCTTTATACACCTCTAACAAAACAGAAGTAGCTTGGTTGAAGAGCCTGGTCATACTATTCCCTTTGTTGGCCCTTCTGGTCCGGTGATGGCAGAGCTGTGACGTGGACCACGTCAGTGTTTACCGTGGTGCTGCTGTCCAGGTGATTGTTTCGTCCGCAGTCTTCCTGCTACTCAAGCTCACTTACTGCATATAGGAAAGGTGAATGTAGAGTAGATAAAATTAAAAATAATGATAAAAAAATAAAATTTGTCTTGGAAGTGGGAAAAATAAGTCCTTTCTCTGTTTGAAATCTTGTATTGATCCCTTCCCTTTGATTAAAGATGTGTCAGAGGAAGTGTTTGGAGGGGGTGTGGGAACTGTATCTTTCCTTTCTTGGGGCTTTGAAGTGACAACGTCCTGTTTTCATACGCTTAAGGAGGGCAGCTTTAAGAAGGGACCTGTTCTATCATTGTGTTTTATCACGGGCAACGACACGCAGACGTGGCTTTTACGGAAGGAAAAAGAACATGTTTGCAAGTTGCAGTGTTAGTTCCACGTTGATGTTTAGGAGCACGTTAGGGAGGTGCCCATGAGCACTTCTAGATGTGCGGGGTGGGAGACACGACAGAAAAGTCAACTGGAGATAGGCAGTTCCCTAGAGCAGAAATTCTCCTCTGGTTTGTGGGATATTTGGCAAATTCCAGTTGTTTAATGAAGTACACGTGGATTCCTAGGACCTTCTGACTCTCCTTGTCTTGCAGGTCTTTGCTGGCTGAGCACTTGCTAGCTGACAAGTGGCTGCTTAATCTCTGGTGCTTTCACGGGTACTTGGCCACCTACTCCTGCTTTTGCAGGCGAGCAAACCCCAAGAACATAGCCAAAACCCAAAGAGTAGTTGGTGATATGCCTAGACTGATACTGGTTAGAAGGGTATTTCCCTGTTAAGAAGTTATCGAAGTTGTAAAGCTCAACTGTCACCAGCTGCAGTGACTGAATTGTTTTTAAGCACCGTTTGAACTTTGATTTATGAACAACTGCGTTTCGAAATTAGGAAATGGCTGCACTTAAGGCTAATGAGTGAGTAAAAGGGTGGTGTGTTACAACAGGCTTTGAAGAAACCGAGACTGTTTTTGGACTTAGAAAAGGGGGGGACTTACAAAACCGGTGTAGTACTGGGCTGGGTTTTTTAAGGCTGTGTGTGACCAGTCTGGTGGTTTGTCCCACAGTAACAGTCTGTTACCCGTGCAAGCTTTGAAACGTTTAAGAACGCGGGTCTTAGCCCAGCAGCTGCTTTATGATGAAGCGCATCTCTGATTTGGCAAACAGCAGGCGCGTCGCGCGGAGTCGGTCCCCTCCCGAGCACGTTTCGGTGTCTCCTCCACCCCACCAGCTCGGCGTTGCAAGTGGAGATGCATGGCCGGTGGTGCCTGCTCAGCTGGAGGAGGGAGCTGGGCCGCTTGCTCCCCGTGCCGCACGCAAAGCGGGGGCCTTGGTGGGGCTTCCTTTTGGTGGTGAGCTCGCCCAGGCTTCGGTTCTTCTCCGTTGCCACCGCAGGCTGCAGCAATACCGCTTTTGCCTCCAAAAAAGCTCAGAGATGGCTGCTGGAGCAAGCTCTTGAGCAGTCCTTCTAGAGGCCTTTCTGGAGGAGAGCTGCTCGGCACGTGTGTCTGCTCAAGGAGAATCTAGGGCAGGGGAAGAGAGGAGGCATTTCGTAAAAGCTCTTGCCCTGTTTGTCCAAAGCACACTGTCAAAGCGGGGCACGTTTGAGGTTTGCCTTGCTTCTGCAGTAGCTTGCGGCCCAGCAGACGGGAGAGACGGAATAGCTGCGCCGAGGAAGAAACCGGCCTCCCCGAGGAGACCCAGAGGCAAGGAGGAAGCTGCAGTCCCTCAAACCATGCTTGGTTTTGGCACTTCCTTTGTGCTTCGTCTCCTTTCCTGACTGTGTCCTCGGCAAGCTGAGAAAGTAGGAGGGGAAACACTTTTTCCATCTTAAACTAAAGGAAAGCTTTTGGTAGTCATTCAGTGGAAATTAAAGTTAAATCTTTCTACTAGCTTGACTTAAGTGGAAATTGTTAAATATTCTGGGATGCTGTCATTCTGTAACCGAAGACTGCAGTTTGAAGTTTTTCAGGATGTTTTTGCTCTTCATCACCAGCTTTCTGAGTCCTTGTGTTGCTTGTCAACTTTTTGCATGTCTTTGCAGTGAAAAATATTCATGTTGCTTTTTTCTTTTTTTTTTTAACCTCTTTATAAGGTTAAATCTTTTTAAAAGGTTTTTTAAATCTTTTTAAAGGTTTATCTTTTAATATTTCTGGATTCAAAACTGTCAATATTAACACAAAATCCATAGGCCAGTGCCTCCTATTTTGTGCTGTTTTAATGAGTGAAAATCAGTTTTATTAGATAACTACATATGTTTCAAAAACCTTTTTACGCTTCAGCAGCGTAGCAGCTGAAGTGCTTTGAGTGCAGTCTCAAGCCTGGCGCTTTGATCTCCCCGGGGATTATGCAGGCAGAAATAGGTGGAAATCGTACGTATCTGGATGATATGAACTTCTAGATGGGATTTTGACTTTAGGTGAAAGTGTTTTGTTTTTGAACAAAGTCCTTAGAAGATTGGTCCTTTGGAAATCTAAACTTACCCTTGATTGACTTCTTATCAGTTAGCAGTACCACAAAATATGGGTCTGACTTCATATTAGTGGTTTTTTTCTGTTATTTAATCGACTTGCTGGTCTGGTTCACTGTGTATCTGCAGGAGCAGTTCCTACGCTTCAACCAAAAAGCTAGCGCAGAGGCAGGAATGAGATGCAGGAGCAAGACGGGGAAGGAAATGGGACCTGCTGAAGTGAGTACTCACAGCAGAGGAGATACTGGTGGTAAAGCCAGTCGGGCAACCCATGAGCTTTCTGCTCCAGGGCCTGGGCTCCACGCATGCCTGAAATGTTGGTGTGCGATACCCTTAGCTGGAGATGGCTGTCCTGTGGAGGAGAGGAGGTTATAGCTTGGGTTATCTTGGTGGCCATGGCAGTATAGTAGAAAGCGTTTGCAGTGGGGCTGCTCTCATCCTGCCTTGAAAGGACTTACTTTGTTTTTGATATTAGTTAATGACAGTAAAATCTTGCTCTGAATCTTACTAGGCGCTTGAGTTTTCCCTCTTAGTCTTAAGTACTGTCAAACCTCAGGGTTTACATCTTTTTATTCAGTCCCTAGCCATACCCACATGCTTCCCCCCCTTCCCTGCTTATGGCAGTCATCGGCTGATGAAACACTTGGTGACAGAAACAAAAGAAACTTCTTCTCTTTCGTACCACTCATTGCTCTAAAAGCCCAAGTGTTTAAAAATCTGCCTGCTGCGTTTTCCTTATTCTGCTGTGTTATTTTTCAAAGCAGGTCTTTCGTGAATGCGTGGCTGTGAATTTGTCAGTTGTGTTATATATATATATTTTTTTATTAGTCTTATGTAGTTGTGTCTTGCGTTATGCACATGCATGTATATATTGCAGCAGCACCGTATCATGGGTATCCACGCGTGTGTACGCAGCAGCACAGTCTTATGGAGCAAGTGTATGGTGTTCTGTGTGGAGGAGCTGCTGCGGGGTGCTGCCTGGCGGTACGTACGTAAAAGCTTGGCCGTACAATACCAGCACGAGATTAGTGCAATGCCTCCTTAAGAGGGAAGATACCTAAACTGCAGGTAAACAAGAGCCCCACTGATCTAAACTGCATGTTTCCAAACTGCACGTTCAAAGTCCTTTTTGATGACTTTTATATATATATATATATATATAGTATCTACTTTCGAGGACAGATAATAATTCTACGTGCATAATAAAAACCACCGTATTGCAAGGGAGGGCTTGCGTTTCTAATGATGTTCACAGAAGTAAAAATAGCTTTGCCTTATGTGGTTTTATTAATCATTTGATGTGTGTTTAGGGAACTCAGCATAAGGTGCTGCCAGTGTAGCCGGAGCAGATTGACGGCCCTTCCCTGAGGCGAGGGCTGGCTGAGCTCCTCACCTCTGAGAGCCATCAAAGCTGTGCCTGAGGAACCCTCTTTCCACTTCCAAAACCCAAACCGACTTGCAATATTTACCCCGTCTGCTGTGTATTCCTGTGTCGGTGTGTCCTGTAGAAGTGGTGGGTCTGGACAGAGTGGCGTGCAAGGCTTGTGGGCTTCTGGAAGAGACCTGTTCTGAAGACCCATGTTCATGTGCCCTCCTTCTGGTGTCTCTTTGCTTTGTCCTTCCCCGATTAGCTCAGGCGAAATGCAGGGCTGCTTGCTTCCAGCGCTCTTGGGCGCATGGTCACAGCCGCCATCGACGGTTAGAGAAAAGGAAATGGCAAGTTTTTCCTGTCTTTCGTTGTTCCAGAGTTGCTACTGAAGGATTTCAGTTGCAGCAGTTCATCTGTCTACCTCATTAAAGCTGCCCGTGGCTCCAGGTTTCAGGACTTCTCCTGTGGGTCCAGGGTGTAGCTGCAGACACAGACTCCATGTACGGCGCTGAGGTAGGAGTCAGCCCGCCGAAGTTGCTCCTACCCATGGACGGTTGTGACTCGTTGCAGTGAAAATGAAGTGAACCAAGGAGAGACCAGGCTGGTGGGCTGTTTCTGAGGACAGCCAGCACCTGGAGAACCCACCATGTCATCTGCTAGTGATGCTTGCTCCATGGTCTGAACTGATGATAACTTATCATCGTTATCCAGGAGCTGTGTTGGCTTGTCTTTTGGTTTGCCTCTTCCTGTGACTGGGATGCAGAAGTTATTCCTTCCTGACTGGCTGGCAGTTGGGAATGTATTCACACTTCGGATACATATGTCTTCTTGCAAACGTCACTGCAGTTCCTGACCCGATGTCTGACAGCACGTGTGTCTCAGGGCTCGTTATGGGCTTCAGGTCAAAGTGTTTGTGTTTGTAACTTACTCCTTTCGATGAGTTTGTGTGATTTAAGTTTCTCTGCTCTGCTGTTCCTTGTGTTTCCAACAGGTAGCACTTAAATTACACAAAACAAAACCAGGAAACCCCCCTCAAAACACCCTCTCTTCTAAAGCTCACTCAAAGCACCTGTGTGAATCGTTCAAATGGCTGGAACTATTCAGTCATCTATATACTTTTAAAATATCAAAAGATGCACAGAACTGTGTACTTGCTATTTGGTGACTTTGTTTTTCAAAGCATTTAGCAAAACGTGGACATGTGTGTGGCATTCCTAATACTCTGTAAATGGTTTTGTCCTGGGTCTCTTCGGGTTAGGTGTTTTCCCAAAGTGTTATGAAAAAAAACATGAATTATGATTCCAAATTTACATTACAACACAAACTGTGCAGACTTTCTGCAGGAAACTCGCAGCCCTGTAACTTCTGGAAATCTTGGCAGCTTTCTATGATCGTAAGGCCTGCATCTAAGAGCCAACAGGATCATTCCAGGCCATATACATTGAAACACAAGAAAAGTCCTCAACCAGAGGGAAGGTGAGCAAATATTTTTGGGTTGGTTTTAACTCTTCCAAATATTACTTTTATGGATTTAAGTCTAGGGTGACGTAGACCAAGTGTGTGGGTTTGGGGTGTTTTTTTCTCTCTGGGCATACCAGAATGGGTTTCCCTTGCTAGTGGAGAGTGTCTTGTGTTTTCCTTGGCCTTGTCTGCGAGGCTGAGCGCAGGTTGCTGAGATGTCACCTCCCCGGCAGTGACACATGGCCAGCTGCTGTGGGACAGCCTGCTTGGGGCCTTTTGGCTAGGGGTTCATGAATAGCTACACACACCAGCTTCTTCCCACACATCTCTTTGGAGCTCCAGTTAGCCACAGACGATCAGCTTTGTGGTGGTAATCACAATTTAAGAATGAGTAAAAGAACTTTGCAGCCCATTGAGAATTTGTTCTCAGTGCACTACAGGTTTTAATTTCTTGGGGTGAAAAAATCAGCCATCCTGTAAAGACTTAAAGGTGTTTCTTCTGCTTCCTTGGCTGTTTTTTCAGGACATGGCTCCCAGATTGCAAGAGCTGTGTGTACAGCATATCTCGAGCTCCCAGAAAAACTCCCGGACCCTGT